>NW_025334018.1:6390034-6576873 GCF_019186645.2 Phyllostomus hastatus | reverse complement strand
GTGTGAATATATGTAGTTGAGTTACCACAATGCCTGGCCAACAATTAGCACTTGATAAAGTAACAGATCATTATCATCACTATTGCCATCACCATCTCCATCACTATCACCATGTCCATCACCATCACGATCTCCGTAACCATCTCCATCTCCATTGCCATCTCCACCTCCATCACCACCATCACTATCACCATTACCACTACCACTACCACCATATTTACTTCAGTGGGAAAGTGGCTAAGACATAATTAATTTAGGAAATAAGATTTTTAAACTTTATTTCCCTTTCAGATTCCGTTGTTTCTTTTCTAATTCACTTATATTTTTACATAATATTTCAGAAAAAGAGCTTTTAGAAATTAGTGGCATATTCTGCATAAAATTGTAGTCATTCTTAAAACATGGGTAGTACAGTGTAAAGAGAAATATTAAGGCCAGGCCAAAGTGCTGGTTCCTCTCCATCTAATCACTTGTTTCTCTTACTCCTGTCATTTTTGATCACCTCTGAAATTTCTTTCTTGAGTGTTTGATCTCACATTTAAAAAATATTTGTGTTTCCATGTTTCTTTAGATTTGAAGTTACTCCTTCCATGCAGCTTGTTTTCTAAGTGTTCAGCCTCCTAGTTAAGTCAGCTACAGAAAGAAGGAAGGATAAGTCCTCTCAGTATTTTTTTCCTTGTAGTCCTAACAGTGCACACTGGAAATAGTTAATTGAGGGTATATATTTGAGTAATATATAGCATATGTACATATGTACACATACTGATAAATATAGCACTATTTTTAAAAGCAACAAAGTCTTCATATGAAATCATACAATACCTGGACATGTTTACAATTAAGAGAATCTTCCTCTTCCTACATCCTCCACTCAGAAAGCTAGAAGTAAAAACTCTAAGGTGATTTGGCTGCTGATGGAAGGAGAGTCCCAAATTATAGCACAAGCCTCAACAGATTGTAAAGTGAATAAAAGTGAACACTGATATTTGAGAGTTGTTCCTACTCTAGCTAGTGTAGTTGACCTAATACAGAAATTCGTGCCTTGATGTGGAGTGCTACTACAACAAACCTTAAAAATGTGGCATTAATTTAGGGATATGGAGGTGGTTGGCAAGAAAACTAATGTGAAAAACTGGAAATATGGGGATATATGTTATTCAATGGCAAAATATTTACTGAAATGATTGTAGTAACCTGGGAGGCTAACCAAATATTGACTATTTTTGTATTCAACTGAGGATTTCCAGAAAGAAATATGTTCAGGAAATCATTATCTGGTTTGCATGCCCAAAATGTAAAGAATATGAGCCTGACAATTCAAATTTTTGCAGAATTATAAAATCTACTGTTTGTAAGCCCCAAAGACTAAAGATGAGATTAGATAGTTTTGAACTTTAAGTTCACTTTCCATTGATTTTAACAGCACAGAAAAGAGATAAAAGTGTATAGTTTTCCCACCTATTGTGAGATGTTCTGAGGAGTACTTCTAGAATGGGAGTAAAAGGCAGAAACTGTACTTGAACAACAATTAAAAAAATAAAAATAAAAATAAATGTTAAAAAAAAGAAAAGGACAAGATTGTGATTAATAGAACTCAGGAATCATGGGAAGAATACAATGCATCAGATGCTTAATAAGTTTTTCAGGATATTTTTAAAATTTTATTTATTGATTTTAGAAAGAGAGGAAGACAGACAGAGACACATTGATTTGTTTTTCCACTTATTTATGCATCCATTGGTTGATTCCTTTGTGTGCCCTGACCAGCGATTGAACCCACAAACTTGGAGTAACAGGACAATGCTCTAACCAGCTAGGCTTCTTGGCTAGGGCAGTTTTTGAGGGTATTGATGAAGTAAACTATGAGTCCAATTAAAATGCCTTTAATTTTTTGAAGAATATGAACAGCTTTCCAGCCCTCCCTTCTTCCCACACTACTATTTCAGATGTGGTCAATGTAGCTGACTAAAAAGGAATAATTTCCTGATGTATATAGAAGGCCCTCAGACATCAATGGTTAAAGGATTTTCTCTCTCAGAGAACAATATCAGACCTATTAAAAGCAAACAGGATAATTAATACAGAAATTCTTATACTATGCTGCTCTTTTGTATGATGATTTTCTTTCATCTCCTCTAACCCCCAGCTTTATCAATATATAATTGACAAAATTGTATACATTTGAAGTATGCAATCATGTGGCATTTGTTTACTTTATGAAGTGATTACCACAATCGCTTTATTTCTTTTTATTTTATTTAATTTTTAAAATATATTTTATTGATTATGCTATTACAGTTGTCCCATTTCCCCCCTTCACTCCCCTCCACCCTGTACACCCTCTCCCACCCACTTCCCCCCCTTTAGTTCATGTCCATGTGTCATACTTATAAGTTCTTTAGCTTCTACATTTCTCATACTGTTCTTACCCTCCCCCTGTCTATTTTCAACCTACAATCTATGCTACTTATTCTCTGTACCTTTCCCCTCTCTCCTCCTCCCAGTCCCCTGTTGCTAACCCTCCATGTGATCTCCATTTCTGTGGTTCTGTTCCTGTTCTAGTTGTTTGCTTAGTGTCTTTTGGTTTTGCTTTAGGTGTGGTTGTTAATAATTGTGAGTTTGCTGTCATTTTACTATCCATGTTTTTTCTGTATCTTCTTTTCTTAGATAAGTCCCTTTAACATTTCCTATAATAAGGGCTTGGTGATGATGAACTCCTTTAACTTGACCTTATCTGGGAAGCACTTTATCTGCCCTTCCATTCTAAATGAGAGCTTTGCTGCATAGAGTGATCTTGCATATAGGTCCTTGCCTTTCATGACTTGGAATTCTTCTTTCCATCCCCTTCTTGCTTGTAAGATCTCTTTTGAGAAATCAGCTGACAGTCTGATGGGAACTCCTTTGTAGGTAACTGCCTCCTTTCCTCTTGCTGCTTTTAAGATCCTCTCCTTATCTTTCATCTTGGGTAATGTGATTAGGGTGTGCCTTGGTGTGTGCTTCCTTGGGTCCAACTTCTTTGGGACTCTCTGAGCTTCCTGGGATTCTCGGAAGTCTATTTCCTTTGGCATGTTAGGGAAGGTCTCCTTCATTATTTTTTCAAATAAGTTTTCAATTTCAATTTCTTCCTTTTTACCTTCTGGAACCCCTGTGATTCAGATATTGGAACATTTAAATTGTCCCAGAGGTTCCTAAGCCTCTCCTCATTTTTTTGAATTCTTGTTTCTTCATTCTGTTCTTGTTGAATGTTCATTTCTTCTTTCTGATCCATACTATTGGTTTGAGTCCTGGTTTCCTTCCCTTCACTGTTGGTTCCTTGTATATTTTTCTTTATTTCACTTTGCATAACCTTCACTTCTTCCTTTATTTTGGGACCATACTTAACCATTTCTGTGAACATCCTGATTACCAGTGTTTTGAACTCTGCATCTAATAGGTTGACTATCTCTTCATCATTTGGTTCTGTTTTTGGAGCTTTTATCTGTTCTTTCATTTGGGCCATATTTCTTTGTCTTAATGCAGCTGCTATGTTATAACGGGTGGAGCCTTAGGTATTCCCAGGGTGGGGCAACTCACATTACTTGGTTGTGACACTGTATGTGGGGAGGGGTCGAGAGGGAACAATGCCACTTGCTTGGCTGTAGTTGGCTTTCACTTCCCCCACTATCTACAAGCAAATTTGGTCCTTCTGGTGCTGATTCCCAGGTGAGTGGGCTTGTGCATGTTCTAGGACCCTGTGGGTTCCTCCAGTGAACACTTCTTTGAGGCTGGGAGTTCTCCTGCTACCACAATCCCCACAGGTGTTATAGTCAGAGGTTTGAGGCTTTATTTCCCTGCACTGGAATCCTGGATTATGGGGTCTGTTTTGCTTCCCAGTTATTCCCCTTGGTTTATCTGTATGCAAATGTGGACTGCCCAGTCCTCCAGCTGCCACCTTGCCAGCCATGGTCTGACAGCTACATCCTCACTGGCTTGGTCCTCCAGTCGCTGCCTTGCCATGTGTCCTCTCTGCTCTGGCTGCCTATCTCCACCCCCACTTCCAGTCTCAATAAATGTTTCTTCTTTAACTCCTTGGTTGTCAGACTTCCATATAATTTGATTTTCTGAGAGTTCTGATATTTTTGTTTTTAAATTTGTCATTGTCCTTCTTCTGGTTGTGTGAGGAGGCAAAGTGTATCTACCTACACCTCCATCTTGGCTGGAAGTCTCCACAATCACTTTAATACATCCATATCCTCACATAGTTACTATTTGTGTGTATGTGTTAAGAACACTTTATATTGATCATGTTAGCATATTTCAAGTACGCAACATAGTATTATTAGGAATAGTTACCATGCTATACTTTAGGTCTCCAGAGCTTATTCAGCTTACAACTGAAGGCTAGTACCATTGACCAATACCTCCACATATCTGCCAACCCTCAGCCCCTGGTAACATTCATTCTACTCCTTTTTTAATGGGTTCTGTGACTTGCTTACACCCTCCTAAATAACCAATGGCTCATGAAGAAATAATGAGGGAAATTAGAAAATTGTTTGAGAGAAAACAAAATAGAAACAGAGCCTACTAAAACTTATGAGACACAAGTAAAAACAGTACATACTGAACAATTTAAGTCTGGAGACCTCTATATTTAAAAAGGAGAAAAATCTAAGATCAATAACCTTATAGAACTTTAAGAAAAACTATGCTGAATGTAATGATAAAGATGGAGATATTAATAATAGAGCAGAAATAAATAAAATACAAAATAGAAAAACAAAAGTATTAATAAACTAAAAGATGGTTCTTTGAAAAGATCAATAGTAGACAACTCTATAGCTAGTATGACTGAAAAGAAAAAAGACACAGGTTACTGAAATCAGCAAAGTGGAGGGGATATCCCTTGGCTGGTGTGGCTCAGTGGATTGAGTGCCAGCCTGTGAACCAAAGGGTCACCAGTTTGATTCCCAGTCTGGGCATATCTCTGGGTTACAGGCTAGGTTGGGTTACCAGTAAGGCATGCTTGAGAGTGTAACAGGGAGCAGCCAGGAGGTGCCCCCAAATATGGATTTGTAATGAGGTCCAGAACTCAGGGTGTCCAGGAAATATTAGAGAAAAATATATAGGATATCCTCACCCCCACAAGTCTGAGCTGGGGGATAGGATACATGGAGCAGGGTCATTGAGAGCTGTTTTGCACAGCAACAGCTTTGCAGCTAACCTCTAGCATGGACATTTAACATATCTACAACTTTTAACTGGTTTCATGGATATGTTAAATAGCTGTGGCCATGCTTTGAGCCAGGGAGATGGGAATGACTTCAATCCATGATGTAACTGGGAGGCAACTCCCCCTGGTTACAGTGCCTGTGTGAGAGCTTGGAGATGATTGGCTCCATGCCAAGGGGCCATGCCTGACTGGACTTACTATGGCATACCAGAAAAGCTGGAAGAATACGGGAATGCTGGCAGGTGTAACTGATTGTGGGAGGAATCAGAAATGGGGCTGCAGAGGAAGATTGGTGCTGGGATTTAAACCCAGGCATGGCAGCCATGCTGGATTTTTTACGGGGGGACCACATGGATTTGGTGAAAGGGGGGACCATGCAGCTTGGGGTGCTCCCTTTTGCCACAGGCTTAGGAAGCAGGAGAAACTTTGTTGGGAAGAAAAGGGGTGAAAGGACTCTTGCTTGTGGTCTAAAAGATGGTTATAACCATCTTCCCCCCATGAGAAGGTGCCACATGATTTTGGATTAAATGGAGATCACAGGGGTGACACAGCTAATGGCGCTGGGAACCAGGGGCTGCCTGAACCAGGGACTTCTACTTCCTTTCCTGAGATATGGTACCCCAGACTGGGCAGAGGGAGAAGAAAGGACTCTGTGCATTTATGGGTATTCTGAAGGACTTTAGTATTTTAATAAAGACATTAAGTCATTACTCTGAGTCCATATAACTCTTTGAATAAATAATCCCTTTCCTTTTCACCAATCTCTGGCATTGAGAGATGACTTTCCCTGGCAACAGGCAAGGTGAACCTAGTACAGGGCAGGGGACTTCTGGAGCAGAAGGATGGGTCCATTCAGTAATAGTATATCATCCTCCTCACCAACCCCCAATGTCTGTTTTGTAACAAGAGGCAACCACACTTTGATGTTTCTGTCCCTCACTTTCTGCCTCCCTCTCCTCTTTCTAAAATAAATAAATAAAATCTTAAAAAAAGAAGAGGGGATATCACTACTGATATTACAGAAATAAAAAGGGTTATAAGAAAATACAGTGAAAACTAACATAATGGATAACATTGATAAGTGAATAACTTCCCAGAAAGACACAAACTACCAAAACTGATTGATCAAGTAGAGAATCTAAATACTTATAAGAAATAAAATGACTGCATTAATAAAATAAACATTTTCCAGAAAGAGAAGCCTAGGCCCAGATGGCTTCACTGACACATCTATTAAGTATTTCAATAAGAATTTAAATTAAATCTTTTAAAACTTTTTTTAATGTAAAAAAGAAGAACTTAATACCACAGAATTCTACTTTTAAAAATGTTTAAGATGAGCCCAGCCAGTGTGGCTCAGTTGTTTGGAGCATTGTCTTATAAACTGAAAGGTCACATATTTGATTCCTATTGAGAGCACATACCTACATTTTGGGTTTGATCCCCAGTCAGGGTGAATGCATGAGGTGAGAAATCCATGTATCTCTTTCACATTGATGTTCCTCTCCCTCTCTCACCATCTCTCTAAAATTAATAAGCATGTCCTTGGGTGAGGATTAAAAAAAGAAAAATGATTAAGATGATGTATTTTATATATATTTTGTCACAATTAAAATAATTTTAAAAAGTGATAGAAGAGGAGACCTTTACCAACTCATTATATGAGGTCAGTACTACCCTGAAACCAGGCCAGAAAATGATATGACAAAGGAAGAAAACTACACATCTATATCCCATTAAGGATACAGATAAAGATTTCTCAATAAAATACTGCAAACCAAATCCATGATCATATAAAGAAGATTGTATACCATAAGCAGAGGGATTTGTCCCAGTAATGTAAGGTTAGTTTAATATGAAGGATCAATCAACATGATATACCATAGCCATAGAATAAAGGACAAAGAAAGACATGGCCATCTCAATATGGACAAAAAAAGTGTTCAGCAAAATTCAACAGCCTTAGCATAATGCTTTCCAGTTTCATCCATGCTGTCGCAAAGGGTAGGAGCTCCTTTTTTCTTCCTGCTGCATAAAATTACATTGTTTAAATGTACCATAGGTTTTTGATCCATTAATTTACTGATGGGCATCTTGGTTGCTTCCAACACTTGGCTATTGTAAATTGTGCTGCTATGAATATTGGGGTGAATGTTCTTTTGGATTGGTGTTTCAGGGTTCTTAGGATATAATCTTAGCAGTGGAATTGCTGGGTCAAAAGGCAGATCCATTTTTAGTTTTCTGAGAAAATTCCATACTGTTTTCCATAGTGGTTGTACTAGTCTGCAATCCTACCAACAGTGCACTAGGGTCCCTTTTTCTCCACAACCTCTCCAACACTTGTTGTTTGTTGCTTTGTTTATGATGGCCATTCTGACTGGTGTGAGGTGGTATCTCACTGTGGTTTTAATTTGCATCTCTCTGATAGATAGAGATATTGAGCATCTCTTCATGTGTCTCTGGATCCCCTGTATGTCCTCCTTGGAAAGTGTCTGTTCAAGTCCTTTGTCCATTTTTTAACTGGGTTGCTTGTTTTCTTAGAGTGGAGTCATGTGAGTTCTTTATATATTTTGGAGATTAAACCCTTGTCTGAGGTTTCATTGGCAAATATGTTTTCCCATACAGTTGGTTCTCTTTTAATTTTGATACTGTTTTCTTTAGCCATGCAGAAGCTTTTTATTTTGATGAGATCTCATTTGTTTATTCTTTCCTTTATGTCCCTTGCTCTGGGGGATAGATCAGTAAAAATGTTGCTGCATGAAATATCTGAGATTTTCCTGCCTATGTTCTTCTCTAGGACTTTAATAGTGTCACGCTAAGTGAAATAAGCCAGGCAGGGAAAGACAAATACCATATGATCTCACCTTTAACAGGAACCTAAACAACAAAACAAAGAAACAAGCAAAATATAACCAAAGACACTGAAATAGAGAACAGGCTGACAGTGTCCAGAGGGGAGAGGGAAGGGAATTTCAGGGGAAAAGGGGAAGGGTTTACAAAAACAAGTATAAGGGACACGTGGACAAAAACTGGGGGCAGGTGGAAATGGGAGGGAGGTGGGGAGGGGTGGGAGTAAAAGATAGAAAATTGTACTTGAGCAACAATTAAAATAAAATAAAAAAATTCAACAGCCTTTCATGGTAAAAATACTTAACAGACTTGGAATAGAAGGCAATTTCCTCAACCTGATAAAGGCCATCTATGAAAAATTCACAGGTGACATTAGATTCAATGGTAAAAGACTGGATGCATTTTTACTAAGATTAGGAATAATGCAAGGGTATGCATTCTTGTCACTCGTATTGAAAATTGTACTGGAAGTTCTAGCTTGGGCATTCAGCCAAAAAAAGAGAAGGCATACAGATTAGAAAGAAAGATATAAGACTACTTCTATTTGCAGATGGCATAATATTGTATACAAAAAATTCTAAGGAATTCACAGACACAAAAACTATTGCAACTAATAAAAAAGTTCAGCAAAATTACAGGATACAAGATCAAAATGCAAAAATTAATTGTATTTCTATACACAAGTAAAGGATAATCTGAAAGTGAAAGCAGAACAATTTCACCATGACATCAAAAAGAATATAACATTTGGGAATAAAATTAGCAACAGAATTGCAAGACACTGAAAACTACAAAACATCTCTGAAATAAATGAAAGAGGACAGAAGTGAAAAGACATCTTGTGTTTGTGAACTATAAGACAATATCGTTAAGATGACAATACTCCTCAAATTGATATATAGATTTAATACAATCCATTTCAAAAATCCTAACTGCCTCTCCTGCAAAAATTGATAAGCAGATCCTAAAATTCAAATAGAAATGCAAGGGACCCCAAATAGCCAAAATGATCTTGAAAAAAGAAAGCACAAAGTTGGAGGATGCATTTTCCAATTTAAAAACTTTCCAAAAAGTCACATTAGTCAAGACAGTGTGACCCTAGGATGATGAGAAAGTCAGAAACAAATTCTCATACTTATGGTTAATTGATTTTTGATATAAGTGGCAGGATAATTTAATGGTAGAAGAGTCTTTTCAGCAAATGGTGCTGAGACAACTGGAGATCCGTACACAAAAGCAGAAAATTGGACAGCTACCTCATGCTATATATAAAAATTAACTCAAAATGGATCATAGACCCAATGTAAGCATGGCAGCTATAAAACTCTCAGAAAAAAAATGTAAGTGTAAATCTTCATGACCTCAAATTAGGCAACAGTTTCTTAGCTAAAATGTCAAAAGCTCAATTAAAGATATAGGTAAATTAGGCCTTACCAAGATGTAAAAACTTTTGAGTTTCAAAGGACACCAAAAAGATAACCTGCAGAATGTGAAAGAATATTTGTAAATCATACACCTGATTCATAACTTTTATTCAGAGTATATAAAGAACTCTTACCACTGAACAATAAAATGAAAAATAACCCAATTAAACAGGCAAAGGATTTGAATAAACATTTTTTAAAGAAGCTATACAAATGGGCAATAAACCAGTGAAAAGATATTTGCTATCATTACTCATTAAGGAAATGCAAATTAAAAAGCCACAATGAGATACAACTGTATATCCACCCCAGTGGTTATAATAAAAAGACAATAACAATTTTCATTGAGTATATGGAAAACTTAGAACCCTCTTACATTGTTGGTTGGAATGCAAAATGGTGTAACTACTTTGGAAGACACTCTGGCAGTTCCTGAAAAAGTGAAACCAGAGTTACCATATGACCCAGAAATTCCACTTCTAGATATATAATCAAGAGAACTGAAAACACAGATTTATGTAAAACTTGTACATGAATGTTTACAGCTGCATTATTCAGAATGGTCAATAAAGGGAAACAACCCAAATGTGCATCTACTGATAAATGTGATTTATCCCTACTACAATATTATTTGGCAATGAAAAAGAATAAAATACTAATGCATGCTACAACATGAATCAACCTTTAAAGCATTATGCTAAGTTAAAGAACCAGACACAAAATGCCACATGTTGTATGATACCATTTACTTGCAATGTCCAGAGCAAGCAAATCTATAGAACCAGAAAGTAGACTAGGGCCTGCCAGGAACAATAGTAAGCAATAATGGGGAGTGACAGCTTAACCATGTGGAGTTTGGAGGGGGGATGATAAAAGTATTCTGGAGTTAGATAGTGGTGATGATTATACATACACATATACTCTGTGAATGTACTAAAAAGTACTGAAATGTACACTTTAAAAGGGTAAATTTTATAGTAAATAAATTCTATAAAAAGACAATAACAATTTTCATTGAGTATATGGAAAAATTAGAAACCTCTTACATTGTTGGTTGGAATGCAGAATGGTGTAACTACTTTGGAAGACATTCTGGCAGTTCCTGAAAAAGTGAAAAAAGTTCCTGAAAATTCTAACTCAACAAAGCTAAATTAAAAAAAAAAGAAATTAAAATTGGCTCTTTTACAAGCATACAAGGGGACAGAGAAAAACCAGAATTTTAAAGACCTATAGGGTTGAGAAAGTTGATTACCTCTAGGTACTAAATAGAAAAAGATAAAATTGAGAATGATTTTGAGAGAATTAAGGCCCAGGTTTTCAGTCAAGATTAAATTAAGACAATGCCTTCCCACAAAAAATTATTTTTCCAAATTGTTTCAAAAAGTCTATAATCGAGAAAGAAAGGCAAAAGGAAAAGGAAGCATACAAATGTTCTCTGGGAAAGAAATTTGAGTATAGTTATTGGCATATACAATTGACTGGAAGCAAATAGAAGTTTACAAAGTTTTTGAGGAATCATATCTCCAAAGTAACCATAGCCTAGATTTCAAACAAAACAAAACAAAACAAAACAAAACAAAACAAAACAAAACAAAACAAAACATGTTTCCAAGAGTCTTAAAACCACACTTGGTTAGAAAGTGAGGGGCAAAAATGACCTAATTAAGAAAATCTCAGTCTGCAACACACACTTGAGATTTAATCATGTAAATGGAATAATCCTAACAATGGCAGAGTGATGAATAAAAAAGGAAGAAGGAGTTCCTTCCACTGAGCCAAATCAAGAGCTTAACACAGAATTTCTATCATTTCTGGATGTTGAGATGGGGGAAGATTATGGCTTGACAATGCTATCCCAGCTGTATTTTAGAAGACTAAGGCCAAGTTATAGCCATTTGTTCTCCATTATTTTTTCTTGCATATGGCAGTTTCTATTTAGTTTTCCAAGATCTCATCATTGGATTCTGGGTAACAGAAACAAAAATGGTTCATTTGTTTATTTCCTAGATTGCTAAACCAATAGGAGCTATAGAAAGACATGATAGGGAGAATGCTATATCACCAGAGACTCTGTGCTTTGAGCTGGATGGGGCTAAGGGGTTGTTCCCTGGGGACACTATATTCTGTTTATGAGGCAAAAGAAGTAAATAGATAGGTGAGGACCAGAAGGGTAGGCACTGGCAGAAATTGAAGAGCTCACTGTTATGTGTGTGTTCCTCTGGGTATACCAAGAAACTACATTTTTGACTTTGTAAGGTATATAGGGCCATGTGACCAACTTCTACTCAAGCCAATAAGAACAGAAAGGATTTATGTTATCACTTATTCCAAGTGGATGAGAGCAGGACATATTCTTTATGTTCAGTCTATTTCCCTGAATATGCTCTATTTCCTTGTTGTTGTACCTGCATCCAGAGGAGGACAAGGCACTCAGTGATGGTGAGACCATTTGAAGAAAGGAACCTGACTCTCTTTATGACTGCATGGAGCAAAATCCTTGCCAACCCACAATGGACTTGGACACAAGTAAGAAATACTTTCTGGACTGAGCCACCAAAATTTAGGGCATGTTTGTTATAGTTGACTAATAAATAGTATGGTTAAGACACATTATTTTATGTTTGTTTGACTAATTGATTTGGTGCTAGGTGGCACTGTTTACTCTGTTATGATAGTGGACCTTATCTACTAACTAAACAAGAAGACATTTTGGATAATAAGACTTTTAGGTAAACATTTTTCAAATAGACTTTAAGGAATGAAGTCAGGTAAAAACAGTATGATCAAAACTATCACAATTGCTTATGTTATATACCAAATGCTCATGTTTTTTTCATTATTTCATTTTACAATCTAAAGGAAAATATGTGTCTTTTTATACTGCTTCAGGAAGTTTTTCTTTGTCTTCCAGTAATATAAAAAGAAACACACTTTTAAAAAATCCTCACCCCAAGATGTGTTTCTTTATTGCTTCGAGAGCAGGGGTGTCCAACCTGCGGCCTGCAGGCTGCATAAAGCTCAGGATGGCTATGAATGCAGCCCAACACAAAATTGTAAATTTACTTAAAACATTATGAGATTTTTTTTTGTGATTATGTGTTGCAATGTCACATAAAATAAATGTACATATGCTCTTGCTATTTGTACCCATGGGTGCACAATCATGCCTTATTCATGGTGGCACCTATTTGGTGGCACCTACATTTGTGAGCAACTATTTTCAAGAATGAGACACATTAAGAGTAAAATTAGAACCAAAATATCTGATGGTCACATGGAGAACTCTCTGAGACTTGCAACTACTTCTATCAAACCAGATATTGATGCACTAGTTTCTCAAATACAATGTCAAACATACCACTAGTTTTATGTTGCCCTCTTTTCTTTTACTTTTATAATAAAAATATAAAAAACTATCAGTGATGTTTTATTGTTAGATATGTACATTTTCTATATTAATGATCACAAACTTGGGACCTGCTTGATGATTTTAAAAGATTATCAAAAGGGTCGCTGCATAATTAGGGTTATTATGTGAAGACTTTTTTGCTTATCTGTGGTGGTGGATATCATGAAAATTATGCATGGCTTTTTTTTTTTTTTTTGCTCATCAGTTTTCATTAGTGTTTATGTATTTAATGTGTGCCCTAAGAAAACTCTTCTTTTTCCAGTGTGGCCCAGAGATGCCAAAAGGTTGGACACCACTGTTCTAGAGGGGGAGCGATGGAGGGAGGGAGAGAGAGAGAGAGAGAGAGAGAGAGAGAGAGCGCAGAAGGGAGGGGAGGGGAAGGGAGGGGAGAGGAGAGGAGGGGAGAAGAGAGAGGCATCAGTGTGAGAGAGAAACATCCTGTATGTGCTCTGACCAGTATGTGCCCAGACTGGAAATTGAACCCGCAACCTTTTTGGTGCATGGGATGACACTACAACTACTTGAGCTACCTGGCCAGGATGAGAAACATACTTTTGATATAAATCTGAATATGAATAAATACACATATATATGAATGCATGGTTGACAATTTTACCATGTTTCATTTCACTGTACACATTTTTATACTCTAGGATGGAGTGGTAGGTTTTCTAGTTCTCATTTCCTGTGCTTCCTGCCACACTATATGTGAAGTAAACAGTTTGCAACTTGGGATGCAGTGGATCAGCTTGTGTGTGCTACTCTGGAAAAACTCCTAATCTAGCATGCATGGGTGTGTATGTGTATGTGTGTTTGTATGAGGGATTAGGCAAGGAGTGAAGTACACTACTCTAGACAACTGTAAATGCCCTAAGGCAAGAACTGTGAATCCTCATTCCCTTTCTGGCAGAGTGGGAAATCAGTGAGTGGGACAGGATTGATCGAGATAACAAATGTGGAGGCTGTGAGGCCTTGTGTATGTTTGAGAAACTGAGTCACAGGTATCAGAAAGAAATGAGTGGAGAGGAGCAGAATCACATATGTAGGGAGAACATCCCTTGAAATAAACAGAAATTAGCTGGATAAGTCAGCAGTCTGAAAGCCAGGTTTAGGGCAAGGCACTGAAGCTTAGAAAGTCAGTCAGAGTCAGAGTCAGAATCAGAGATGACAGGCACTAATTAGACTCCCGTGTGACTCACTGAGTTGCAAGAGAAGAGCCCTGCTCCAGCCCTGGATGCCCAAGCAACAGCCTCTGGGTGGCATTACAGAACCTCCCATTGCCAGCCCAGGCAAAGTCAGTGGGGAAAACTCCACACCCACCTAGAACCAGGATCTGAAGTCTCTGAATGATACCCTTCCTCACCAACCTGTCTGTGAACAGGTCCTACTTCATAAGGAAAAGGAATGAAGACGTTAAGTCAGACCATGACACACACAGCCAGGAGTGAAATTGAAAGTACATTTAATGGGGGCAAAACAGAGCTGATCCACCTGTTTTCATCTTAAGTCCCTCTTCAGATGAATCCTGAGCAGCTGAAAACTAAAGTTCTAAGGTACCAAGACCATCAGCCTCATTCAGAAGCTCAGAGGCCCGGAGTGTTTGGGAAGGAAAGCTTCATGGCACCTATTTTTAGGGTGCAAATGAGGGAAGATTTTGACTACTGGTGATCGCATGCTAATTGCATGGCAAATGGAGCAGTTAAGCAGAATGGGAGAGGGTATTCAGCATTCAGTGGTGGTGGCCTCAAGGGTATGGGCCACATTACTTCTGCTTGGTCTGTTGAACTGGTGCTGGAATGACTGTTGGCTCTGGGCATGGCTCTGGAACTTTAGGGTGGCAGGGCTCTGGCACCTTGGGGTGGCATGGCTCAGGAACCTTTGGGTGACAGGGTTCTGGCACCTTAGTGTGGCATGGCTCAGGAACCTTTGAGTGACAGGGCTCTGGCTCCTTGGTGTGGCATGGCTCAGGAACCTTGGTGTGGCACGGCTCCTTGGTTTGGGGGACACATGGTTCCTGGGGTGGAGGTTGGCAGGGCTGTTTCACTTGCTGCTGCTGGAGCTGGGGGGGTGTGGTGCAAGGCTGCTTCTGCTGGTGGGAACTCATGCTTCAAAGGAGGCTGGGCCTAGAGATCAGAACAGATGGTTTAAACAGGGATTAACTAGGGAAGAGGCCATGTTCAATGCCACTTCAGTTCTCCTAAGAAGCAAAGGTTCTCCTTCCTCTCCCTTTACCACTAAGAACACCTCGATGATTTCTGAGCCTTTGAACAGGGGGAACAGAAAGGCAGTTCGTTCTGCTCCACTCAGGGTCTCTCCCAGTGCTCTCTTTCCTCCGGCACATCTTAAAACCCAATTAGTAAAACAACACAACTGCAGGCTCTTGGCAGAAATGTGAGAGCACAATATTGGGATCACATGGAAATGTGATATTTGAAAAACAAACCCCAGTAACTTCAGTACCTCACATATTTCTGATAATAGAATGGTTCATCACCTATAAGATAATTACTGACTTTTCTAGAACCCCACATAATCCCCTCTCTAGCCTCACTTACACCCTACTCTGCCTCAAATGTTTTCCTCATTCTGCTTGTCCAAAAATACTCAGCCACCATGGATCACAGATTACCTCATATGATGCCTTTGGGAGGAATTTCTAGAGTAAGTCTTCTAGAATAACTTCTGTCCCCAAACTACCACAGCCCTTTACTTGTCCTTATTGCTTCATGCATGTGACTTTCTACATAGCATTTTAGCTTTCCTGCCCATATCTTATTTTCCTTTATAAATTGTAGTTTCATGGAATAAATTCCCTGTTGTCTAAATTGTTTTTAGCAGATCAAGTGCCAACATAATAAATTCTCACAAAACAATTTGGTGAAAGAATACATTTCTCTGTATTAAGGTTATGAATAAAGAAATAATTATAATGTCACTGTAAGTTCTACAAAGCATAAGGTAGCAGGACTTATCCTGCTGAGAGTCTTACACAATCCTCTTCTCTCTGGCAAGAACTGATGGGGCAGAATTGATAACATCTTAAGTACCTTCAAGCCCAAACTGTGAAAACTTTCAAAACCAAGTTATTTCTACAGGCTATAACTCTGATAGCTGAATTTCAATAGTAGGGGAAAAGACAGCAAAAATAACAAGGAGGTTTCAATAAAAATAAAAAAACTCTGAGTGAATGTTAAAAAGTTCCAAGGAAAGAGACTCACCTGGTGTGCAGAGAAGAGCAGACTGCGTGGTCACTTGGATCTGCTGTGGTGTCCCCAGCCAACTGGCTTTTTATAGTGACTGATACCTCTCCCAAGGAAATGAGATTTTTTTGAACTGCTGTGTCTTAATTATTTGCTGCCAAATGTGATTCATCCCAGTCCCCTCATCTACCTGTTAGTTCAGTTTTTGTGATGAAACCACCTACTTGACATATTTTTGGCACTTGCTGACTGACAATGATGTCACCTAAGCTTTATCCCCACTGAGGGTCCTTTGCACCCAGGTGTAGTGTTTACGGTAAGGGTGGTGTAGGATGAAAGGTAAGAGGAGGAAGTCCTAGGGCTACTGGAACCAGAAACAGCCCTGTTTCCTGCAGCAGTAATCCTTGGCACTGACTGGGCTTGTTGAATTGTTTAGTATTGGAAATGGATGTGGAGATAAAAAGTTGTTTCTGGTTCTCCTGGGAGGCCAAGGGCATGGTTGTATGAACTTCCCCAGGTGGTAAAAAGTAATACTTCTGTTTATCCATTCCTTAACCTACCCAGGTGTGGAAGGGGAAAAGCAAAACCCAAATGATTCTTTTGGACCTAAAATCCTTCACTCCAAGAGAGACCTCAGAGTCAACAGAAGACAGCATGGGGACCCTGATCATTGATGGGGATGCTGATGATTGAAAATTTGGGAAGATGATCAGGTTGAGCAGCCCCAGAGGACCTTGGCTCTTCTACCCATCCACTTGTTCAGTCCAATGTGCCAGTGGGCCCTGAAGACACTGCCTCTCGTGGGGTCGCTTCCTGGGGGTAACATGGGGACATGGGACCTGGAATTCCTTGACCTTTTATACTAGAGTTCACTCTGCTCAAGATAAAATGGAATTGAGGTCACTAATGAAGGCCTGTCTTTATTACACAACCTATAATGAGCTGGGGCCTTTGGAAAATCCAAATCATTCTTCAAACCAATGGGTTTATGTGGTTTTTCCCTCCTTAACTTTGTCACCTAAATTTTGTGGAATACCTGCTGGCTCCACAGCTATGACCCCCTCTCCCCGGAACAAGAACCCAGGACCAGCCAGCCATTGCCAGGAGCTCCTCCCACTGGCACCCTCTAGGCATTATTCTACTCTTTATTCCCATACAGTACTTGGTGAATAGTCACTTCTCAGTGGATTGACAATTATAGAATGAATGAATAAATAATAAATGCCATTATTTGTTATGAGACACAGGAGGCTGCTTTGAGAACTAGGAAATTTCTTATAAGAGAAATACTCCCTTGTGACAAGCCACATGGGATGAGCTGAGAAGAGGGGTAAAGGTTCAGCAAGAGACAGATGTTTCAGCTATCATCCTCACCCATCTGTTTCTCTTCTAGAGTTTAAGCAGGCACTTTCCTTTGGGCTGGGCCACTGCCATCACTATGCCTGAGTTTAAGGACTCTTGCATCAATTTAGCTTTCCTCTACCCTTGGATACAAGCTTCTCCTCACCCAAACTCCATCTCTATGGACCCTGCAAAGGGAATTCCTAGCATGTTTTGCTACTAATCTGATGGGATTCTTAAACCTAGGGCAACTTGCTTCCTGCTCTGTGGTCCTCCATGGACCTGGCTGACTTGATCTTCAGCTCTGAGTCTGGGCCCCTGACTCTCATGTCTTTCCTGGACCCACACCCTTGGTTGCAAAGGGGTTGGGGCTGTCATTAAATATTCTCTAAGTTTGACCTGATGCACCTACCTGACTTGTGCCTCCTTTTCCCCAGCCAACACCTTTTCCACTAGCATCTGAATTTCTTCTTTACCTTCCTGCTCTTTTGTTTAAAGTGTAGTGAATAGCTGGGTATTAAACCTTTTTATACTATACATGGAAGCTCAATTTCTTCATCAGCAGTATTGGATTAGCCAACAAATTTACTGGAAGCCATATGGCTTTTGACTGCCACTAGCATCTCTCCACGTGCCTCTGACTTTCACATTGATGCCCTTGTCAGGATGATAAGGTGCTGTTAATTTCTTTATACCAAAGCCTGACATTTCTTAATCTTACTGGTTAACTGTACCAGACACCTTTTGGGCATTCTTATGATTTCTTTCTGCCCTACCTCTTATCCACACACTGTCATGTGGCCCTTCCAATGTAGGCTTGAATGGGCTTTGTGCAAGATCCTCCTGTCCTTTCCTGATCCAAGGTTTCATGATACTAAAGTGCAAGTTACCTATAGAACAAGGTACTGTTCAGAGTGTAAACCAAAAGTGTGAGAGAGTCAACACACATGGAGCCAGGCTGGAAAAAATGGGGGTGGTGAACAGGAGTGATGGGTGGCTATAGATAAATACTCTGCCTTCATCTCCAGACAAAGGGTTCTATATCTTCTCACCACGTGGTTAAAAAACACAGAAACTTGTTTTTTTTTTCAGATGCAAACCACAATCTGATTGCTCCAAAATTGCCATGGATCTCAAGAACTCAGGCTTAGCTGTGTGGGAGATTGCAGCCTTCTGGAAGAAAGTGGAACATTCCAAGACTGAGCAGGTTCAGTTACTTCTCAAGTCACCTGAAAAGACAAGTCAGAGAGTGTCAGGTGATGATGTGTCCTGAAATTTCCCCACTGGAGTACGTGCTCAGCACTGGAGGCCTTGTCTAGCCTTGTAGTTTTGACAAATTGCTGGTAACAATGGAACATTTTGAGGATCTCCAAATCTAGATAAAAGAAACTCCTCCAATTCGTTCATCCAACTGATTCTTGAGTGCCCACAATAAGTCAGACAGGGTACCAAGCCCTTGGGGCGCATTGACAAACAATAACAAAGATATCTGACCTTGTAGAATTCACACACTATAGAGAAGGGTGGAAATAAATAATAAAGAAACATATGTAAATTACGTAAATGCTATGGAAAAAGGAATACTCAGTGCAAGCAATTGAGAGCATGAAAGAGGTGGGAGTTGTGTGTCCTCATTGAGAATGCAGTGTTAGAACAGTTTTGAGGGAGGTGAAAATTTAGATATTAGAATATCTGTGGAAACAGGTCCAGGTCAAGAGAATATCCAATGCAAATACTCCAAGGCCAGAGCCTGCTTGGCATGAACCAGGGACACTGGTTGGACTGGAGATCATAAGCAGAAGAAAGGCAAGGGCCAAAGGAAAGTAAATTTATTCACTACTTTTAGCTTCTGCCATCAGCCATCACTAGGACAGGGATGAATCTTTCTTCTCACATGGTACCTCTTTAGGCAGAAGCAACAGTCCGTTCAGAATAAAATGCACCACAGAGTGTTTCTTCAGGAAACCAAATGTCACTTACATTCCTTGGGTTTTCTTGAAAATTTCTATTGTACAAAGGAATGGTTACCTATCAGAGTGGATTAAAGTCACATATAAGAGGCTTTTGAAGACAGGAAATGCTCCTTTAGTGGCTTTAGTTTGTCATATGTGATAAAAATTCCACTGAGTTACTCTAATATGGTAAATATATCCTTGTGAATTTTTAAAAAATATCTTTTGTTATGAAGTGATGCTAAAGAGATGTATTAAGCAAATATTGCAGCACATGTATATAAAGTTGTGGTAACTTCCAGCCAAGATGGAGGCATAGGTAGACACACTGTGCCTCCTCACACAACCAAAAGAAGGACAGCAACAAATTGAAAAACAAAAAACAACCAGAACTGACAGAAAATCAAATTGCATGGAAGTCTGACAACCAAGGAGTTAAAGAAGAAACATTCATCCAGACTGCTAGGAGGGGTGGAGTCGGGAAGCTGGACAGAGAGGACTTGCAGCAAGGCAGTGGTTGGTGGGCCTGGTGAGGTGTGGATTGCAGACCTGGCAGTCCCACATTCGAGTGCAAATAAACTGGGAGGAACCTCTGGCGAGTGAGAGATCACACAACCCAGGGTTTCAGTGTGGGGAAATAAAGCCTCAAAACCTGATTGAAAATACCTGTGGGGGTTGAGGTGGCAGCAGGGGAAACTCCCAGCCTCACAGGAGAACTCATTGGAGAGACCCACAGGGTTCTTGAATGTACACAAGCCCACCCACATGGGAATAAGCACCAGAGGGGCCCAACTTGATTGTAGGTAGCAGGGAAGTGACTGAAAACCAGCAGAGAGCTGAGCAAGCATCATTGTTCCCTCTCAGACCCCTCACCCACAGGCAGCTCCACCAGGCAGCAACGGGATTGCCTGCCCTAGTGAACACCTAAGGCTCTGCCCCTTACTATGTAACAGGCATGTCCAGACCAAAAAAAAAATGGCCCAAATGAAAGAACAGATCAAAGATCCAGAAAACATATGACTAAGCAACAAAGAGATAGCCAGCGTATCAGATGCACAGTTCAAAACACTGGTAATCAGGATGCTCACAGAATTGCTTGAATTTGGTCACAAATTAGATGAAAAAATGAAGGCTATGCTAAGTGAAATAAAGGGAAATGTACAAGGAACCAGCAGTGAAGGGAAGGAAACCAGGACTCATATCAACTGTGTGGACCAGGAGGAAGAAATGAAACTTCAACAAGAACAGAATGAAGAAACAAGAATTCAAAAAAATGAGGAACCTACTGGATAACTTTAAACATTACAACATCCGAATCATAGGGGTATCAGAAGGAGAAGAGAAAGCGAGAAATTGAAACTTATTTGAACAAATAATGAAAGAGAACGTCCCCAATCTGGCAAAGGAAATAGACTTCCAGGAACTCCAGGAAGCTCAGAGAGTCCCAAAGAAGTTGGACCCAGAGAGGAACACACCAAGGCACATCATAATTACATTACCCAAGATTAAAAGTAAGGAGAGGATCTTAAAAGCAGCAAGAGGAAAGGAGGCAGTTACCTACAAAGGAGTTCCCATCAGACTGTCAGCTGATTTCTCAAAAGAGATCTTACAAGCAAGAAGGGGATGGAAAGAAGTATTCCAAGTCATGAAAGGAAAGGACTTACATTCAAGATTACTCTATCCAGCAAAGCTTTCATTTAGAATGGAAGGGCAGATAAAGTGCTTTTCAGATAAGGTCAATTTAAAGGAGTTCATCATCACCAAGCCCTTATTATATGAAATGTTAAAGGGAGTTATCTAAGAAAAAGAAGATAAAAAATATGACCAGTAAAATGACAACAAATTCACAGTTATTAACAACCACACCTAAAACAAAAACCAAAACAAACTAAGCAAACAACGAGAACAGAAACAGAAGCACAGGAATGGAGATCACATGGAGGATTATCAGTGGGGGAGTGGGAAGGGGAGGGGGGGAAGGTATAGAGAATTAGTAGCATAAATGGTAAGTAGAAAATAGGGACAGGTTAAGAATACTATAGGAAATGGAGAAGCCAAAGAACCTATACATATGACCCATGGACATGAACTAAAGGGGGGAATGTGGGTGGGAAGAGTGTGCAGGGCAGAAGGGATTAAAGGGGGGGGGAAATGGGACAACTGTAATAGCATAATCAATAAAATATATTTTTTAAAAAAGGTTGTGGTAAAATACAGGTGTTGGTGTGAGAGTAACTGAATATTGGGGAAAACTACCCTAACACACCCTTTACTACTAGCAGAAAGGCATCTGTTTTGTCTTCCTGGCTACACAGGCCCAGTGAAAACTCTCTGTGATTTTCCTACCTTAATTATGGGCTCAGAACTCACCACAGTCTTGTTCTTTGGTGTCTCAGCCAATGGGGCAGTGCTCACCAACCTGGCCTCTCTCCCCACCCCCACATTGGACTTTGTGTGTGTGGTGTATCAGTAGTATGGACTTCACATGTGCTCAGAATGGAGAACTCCATGCATTAGCAGATACCAGGACACCCCTGCTTTACCTTTCCCCAGCATATTCCTAAATGTTACTGTGTTAAAACAGTTAGTAAAATTGTTACCTATTATTTGAATAACAGACTATTTGCTCAATAAACTTATAGTTATTTTAAAAAGTGGCTAGACAGATGCAGAAATTTGATATAAGCTACTACTGACTTCCTTTAACAAAATACTGAGTTCATGAAGGAAATGGGCCAATTTACAATTAACAAGAAAATGAATTATTAGAGTAGAGAAATTAGGTAGGAAAAGTTTACTACTTCTAAATTTCAACAAAAATACATAAGACCAAAGAAACAAAGGTCTTAAGACAAATGTCTGCAGCAAAGTGAGAATAAAGTTGGAGTCTTCCTATACACACTATTCCAGAGAACATTAGGGCAGTAGCAGTCCATGGGAAAAAAAAAAAGGAAAATGGGAGGAAAAAGACAAAGAAATTAGTGCATGGCTTAAGAATTGGGTCAAGAAAAGAACTTCAAATAGATTTTTGCCAAGGGGGCTGCCCAGGAAAAACCAGAAGCCTGAAAAATTTTTGATAGAGTTGTTTTGCCTAAGAAACCATGAACCCAGGCTGTGAAAGCTGTGAGTGTGTTGAAGAGCCTAAAAAATATTGATGCAGAAAGAACAGCGTAACCTGCACTGTGCCAGAGAAAGGCATCTGTCCACTTTAGGAGAGGCTGATGAGAAAGGAATAACCTCCAGAGGCCAAAACTGCTTTCAGAAAGTGGAACCTATGCCATATCAAAGAATTGGCATCATCCACGATAGGACAGTGGACTTTATCGTGCTTGCTCAGAGATATTTCAGAATTCCTGTGGATTGGATGGATATTGGCTATCTCCTTTTCTTTTCCCTTCACCATGTGGAAGTTTCTACTGAAATTATCCAGTCCTTGCTCCATGATTGCGAATTGGAGTGTGGGAGGGGTGAAAAGGACTGATTTTCATGTTTTCTAGTTTACTGGATCAAGAAGAGAGGTTTCTGAATGGAAAGGATACAATGGAGAGAATTGTACATTACCCAGGGATCCTGGACTGTGAAGTGGATGCTATGACTGTGTTGGACTTTGAATTATCTCACATGGCACAAGAGGTGAGTGTGTCTAGTATAGAAAGAAGAAAGCAGATAGATACTTAGCAACCCCAAGACTGGACTGTGAAGAGATTTGAGGGCTTACCAATAGCCTCTTCTCCTATTTTGGAGCACACAGCCATGTGGAGTTGGGTTGGACCATGTGGCTGACATCTAGCTTATACACTGTCATTGGAAATGCAGACTGTCACCTCTATATCTAGGGATTAAGAGCAAGCCTGCTTTCTCTGCCACTTTATTTTTTTTGTCTACTTAGTAGCATAAAGGGGAAGGAGTGGCCCTAAAAGTTGTGAGACAGGGAGGGGATGGAGTCTGAGTTCCTGCCAGCACACAATGGAATAGGGTATAGATACGAAAAATAAAATTTCTTTTGTATGATGTCACAGATATTTTGGAAACTTTTGTCTTAGAAGAAAATCTACCCTGACAAATTGCTTACTAGGATGTGGTGAAAGATATTAACTAAATACAGACTACGATAGAAACCATTGCTTTAAGAGATTTCAAATGATTTTTTGTTTTTAAGTAATATATACAAGTAGACATTGCATTATAAAAGTATCATAATTAGCATATTTATAACAAAATTGCTCATAGACTTTGAGTTTTGTTAATCTTGATGAAATATATGCATTTAAAAATAGTTGTTGGAAGATAAACTACAACTTATATATCATAAAAATAGACTAGGGTGCTGTTGGTAATTATATTTTATGTCCCATAGCTCTAGAAAATTCCATCATATTTGTTATAATTTTCTCACTAGGAAAGTAGTGTGAAGTTTTCTGTTTCTAAGCCCCCATTGCTGTGTAAAATTTACCTAGGAAATGAACAGGCTCTGACTGTCCCAACAATGAAGAGAAACCAATGTGAATTTCTTTAACTGTACAAGTTTGATCAGCAACCAGGCTGTGGATTTTGCCAAACTGTTCATAGTTTGAATTTCAAGTTCCTCATGAGAAGCAGTATCTACTCTCTAAATTTCCTGCCCAGTGAGGGGCAATTTTGACAAGTTACAGTAGAGGAGAGAAACTGAGGCAAGATAAGGAGCTGAGATGAGAAGGGGACAACTCCTTATTGACCCCTTAGGTGGTTTCAACTGTCAGTTGGTGGGCAGGATCTGAGGTCCTTAGGCTGTGAATGTGAGCAGAGTACTGGAGTATTCAGCACCTCTACCACAGGATGAGAACTGGGATGGAGCTGTGTGGAGAGGAGAGACACGTGGGATGTCCCACCAGGATGTGGAATCCCCCACTCTTGGGCTGCTGCTATGGGACCTGCTGCAGAGCCTCAGGAATGCTCTGGATGGGCAGGACATATATTTCTACTTAGCAACATCTTCACTGACTTCTGTATTTTTAATTATTTTTATAAAAAGTTATAAAAAAGAAATAACATCATATCACATGTAGTCTAGAAAACACATAAAGCTATTCAAAATGAGTACTAACATAAAGCAGTAAGAAATAATCACTATTTATACAGGGGTGGGCAAAAGTAGGTTTACAGTTATTTGTATGGAAAATGACATTCAGGTTATGATGATTACAATAGGCAGATAAGCTCTGTGTTTTGTGTACTCACAACTGTAAACCTACTTTTCTCTACCCCTGTATTTTACTGTGTTTAGTGTCAGGATTTTTTATTTTCCATAAACTCATATGCTTGCATACATTTTATAAAAAATACACAACATTGTAAATGTATTTAATGCCAGGGAATTAATTATACACTTAAAATTATTAAAATGGTAAATTTTATATCACAACAAAATACATATGTTTTAAAAAGCAGGCTCCAAAGGATAGGAGTAATATTATTTTACATTTGCAATAGCAATGTATCATAGAGCTCATTTCCCCATTCAGAATCAGCCTATTTAATTGTGAGTGGCCCAGAGTTCTATGTAGACTTTTCTACTATTGAAATCAGCAGTAATATGAAGCCACATCACATGTGCAGAATGTACAGACCCAAGACACATCATTTTCTCCTGCCGGTTTGACAACTACTCATCACTTTGTAATGAGTTGTTGGAAAATTTCTGTCTTACAAGCTTCCAAATATCTTGAATTCTTGCTAAACTTATTTAGATTTCTTGTTCCTGCCACCTGTCTCACGCCTTGATGTTATGGACCATGCATCTTAGCATAAAATGAAGTTTGTTCCTTAAGGACTACTGTAGCCCTTCTGAAAATTTATGATGTCTTCTCTACTGCTGGAAGCAGCTCTCTAATATTCCAACCCACTCAACACAGATCTACACCCTCTGGTTCCCTGTGAAATCAACCAGATTAGGCTGCAGAAGAGAGTGAGGGGCAGGCGTCTGGGATCTGGGTATGATGCAAAATCAATTTCTGGGTTACTCTAATTAATGTTTTCGTTATCATTTTCCTTGCTTGAAAAACAGAATGACTGTACCAGATGCTCTTAAGTCTCTTTTCTCACCTAATATTTTACAATTTAATGACCAGCTTTTTCCCAGCACTGTGGTTGATTACACACCTCACCTGGATCATGTGCTCCTAATCCCTGCTTAAAACTCACCTCCAGTTTTAAGTCACTGAATAAATCTGTATTTGTGGGTTAAATCAGTAAAGAAAACTGGAACAATTAAGTTCAAGTATGTAGCAGTGAGGTTTTTGGGAATACGCAGGGGCCTTTGGGGTGGGGCCTCAGGATCAGAAGTGGTTTGAAGCAGGCACTATGGAACTCAGGCATGACTCAACCCAGTGTCAGAGGAGAGCCCTGTTCCAGGCATGGCTGCCCAAAGTGACAGGCTCTGGGTTCCATTACACAATAGCCATTGCCATTCTTGGGATGCCCCCTAAATGCAGTCACACACACACACACACACACACACACACACACACACACATACACACACACTCATGGAAATACACTGTACCAGGACAGATAGATGATGTCTGCACCAACTCCTCTCTGATTATAGGCCCTACTCATGATGAAATAACAGGGAATGGGGCAGAGTCACTCAATGACACATACAGTCAGGAGTGGACTTAAAAGTGATTTAATGGAGACAGAGCAGGAAACATGCATTTCTTCCCATTTAGATTCCCTCTTCAGATGAACCCTGAGCAGCTGAAGACTAACAGAACCACTAAGACTCCTGCTTAATGTAGAGGCTCAGTGGACCTCTAAAGTGAATATAAGGAAGACTTCATAGCAAGTGTTTTTAGATGCAAGTAAGAACGTGACTCAGGGTCAAAACATACTGATTATAAAATCTACAGACAATAAAGACACAGAAGCAGAAGGAAAGAAGGAGTTCAGCATCCAGTGGTCAGCTCCTCAAGGGCACGGCTATGGACCACATTACTTCTGCTTCATCTTCTCCTGGGATGGGCTTGTGGAAATAGTTGGGATGTATAGTCTGGAAACTTAGGGTGACTCAGCTCTTGTACCTTGGTGTGGCCAGGCTGAGGAAGCTTGGTGTGGCACAACTCCTTGGTTATGGGAACAAATGTTTCTTAGGGTGGAGGCTGGCAGGGCTGTTTCACTTGCTGTTGCTGGAGCTGGGGAGGGTGGGGTGTTTCACTTACTTCTGCTGGAGGGAACTCATGCTTAAAGGAGGCTGGACTAAGAGACAGAAAAGCTGATGCAGTGGTTTGGTGAAACAAAGAAGAAGACAAACTTAATGACAAATATGTCTCATTTAATGTTCCTTCAGATGTGAGATACTTCCTTCTCTTTCTTTCTGTTTCCCTGAATTTAAGATAAATGGAAACTTCGGTGATTCCTGTGCACTTTCAAGAAAACAAGCTTAAAGGTGCTTTATTCTGCTTCACTTGTGTGCATGCTTTCTGGAAGGCTTTCCATCCTTTTGCTGCTTCCATACAGGCTGACCCATCATGGCTCTCCTCCCAGACACTCTCTGCCAGATTCAAGTCACCTTCCCCCTTTGCCACAGCACAGTACCTGCCTTGCCTTCTCTAGAAATCACTTTCTATGAAGTATGTTTGCAAATTACCCTGTTTTATGTTCTATAGATCATAGGGTCATAGGGTCATGAAGTAAAGAATTTACCTTTTGATCATCAAATTGTCTAGTTCACTGCCTTTGATATCAAGATTCTTAATAAAATTAGAGTAATAATTAAAATATCACTAAAAGTACCCCAGACATAATATCTAGTTCATATCCTCCTGGCAACTTAATAGCTATCTTTACAGAAATTATTTTCCTTTTCTGAACCAATTTCCACAGGTGTACTCTAAATGGGAAGTACAAATTATGTACCCTTAAGCACAAACTGCAAACACATTTTAGATAAATATATCATTAGAATGCTAAGAGATCCCAATCAAATAAAATGCCATTTTGTGAATAGTTCCAAGTAGGTAGTCTAACTTGGTGTACAGAAAAGTTTGAACTATAGGTCAGTGGGAAATCTTGGCCATATGAATTTTCATCAGAAAACGAGTCCTACCTTAGGTAGGAGTTTTAGATTTACTGCTAACTTATTTCCAGCATTTATAATAAAAATCTCTGGCTTAACTTTTTTTTGAGACTTAGTGTTTGACAAGGATGTCATCTGGGCCTATCCCCCCGTCCATCCTTTGTGTTGAGTTATCGTAGCTATGAACAACAAAGAGGCTTTTTGGATGGTTATGATTTAAATCAAGGGGAACTTCTGAGCTTCTGGGACCAGGAAAACCATGCCTCTTTGAAAGGACCCTAATCTTTAGCTCAGATGAATTATTTTGAACATTCTAGTTTCCTAAGTGGATGGGGGAGATTAACAGAAGGCATTACTGTTTTTTTCTGGGAATCGATGCAGATGGTGACAATAAGTGAACCATCTGGTTTTCATCTCTCAGTGGGTCTGGGACTGGGAGAGGAAAGGAAAGGCTAAAATTCCTGCTTTAAAAATGAGTTGTTTTGACTTTGGAGGAAACCTTAAGATGTCATGTAAACCAGGGATAGCAGATGTCACTGGGGATGGACTGTCAGGATTGACTGCATCTGTCAGACATGATGTTACAGCCCTGAAGAACCTGCCTCTCATGAAGTCTCTCTTTTCTGGGGGCAACACAGAAACAAGACAGCTCTGAGCCCCTGATTTTGTATGCCAGCCATGTCCTCTGATCATGGTAAGAAGAAACAGAAGTCACTAACTCAGAATTGAGTTCAACACACAATCTCTTACTAGGCATTGCCCTTGGGAAATTCAAATATCCTTAAAACTCAGATATGTGAATGGTTCCTCCCTTTCCACTGCTTTACCTTGTAGGTGAGACTAAACATCACTTAGAGTTTCCAGACATTGAGAAGGATGATGATAAAAAGAATTTAGTCCCTAGTGCTGATTTTTTTCATTATGTATGAGAAAAAAGGAAGCAAGTTTATAGGAAATATATACTTGATGATCAAAGGAATATGCTATGGCAGGATTTAAGGGATCAGTGATATCTGTGTTCTTGCTTTCCTGTGTACAAGCATGTCATAGATTTCAAAGCTCAGTACATTTATTTCTATTTTTGTTTTTTAATGGCAGCATTATTTATTTTATTTATTTAATTTCCTCCAGTTTATTAAGTTATAATTGATGAATATAAATTGTACATATTTACTGTGTATACTATGATGCTTTCATATACATACACATTGTGAAATAATTCTCACAAACACATTCATCACCTTGCATAGTTAATTTGTGTGTGTGTGTGTGTGCGCGCTGAGAACAATTATGATCTACTCTCAGCAAATTTCAAGTATACATTGCAGTGTTATTAACTAGATAGGATTGTGTAATCTGTACTTGCCTAGGAGAATATGGCAGAAGTGATGAAGATCACCTCTGGCCTTATTAATTAGGAACAAAATTTTCTTATCTATACCCCAAATTCCTGGTTCTCATAACACTGTGGTATATCTAGAGAGATTCTGGGAGATGATAGAACTACACATGGCAGAGACAGAGTCCCTGTGTGAATGGGTAGAAGAGAGCCCCCTTAACAATCCAAATTCAAAATATGATAGACGCATAAATTAAACTTCTGTTGCCCTAAGCTACTGAAGTCTTGGGCTTTTTAGTGGATCATTTATCTTACTGTAAGTAATATATAAAACATTATTATATATTATTTTTATTACTTTTATCTTTCTCCTAGGGCAATGACTACTTACAATTGGTACAAGGGCCTAAATAAGTGAGCCAAAAAGGTGATAGAAATTTTAGGTTTAATATTTTTTAAAGATAATTTTGTATTTCTTAAATAATGTTAGTTAGAACCAAATAAAATTTCTTATGCTAGTATGGAAGAAATAGAAATATATTAAATAATTTATATAGAACAGTATTCATATAGTATTGATAATATTTTATAGATACACATAATTATATATTATGCTTATACTTCCCTCTCAGAAGATTAATGGAGGTTGGGGTCTCCCACCTGCCCTTATGATCACCACCTCATAGATGGGAGAGTGGACAATGTCCAACTTGGGGGCCTCAGTGAGCTTTCTGTCTTCTGGAAGATGCAGACCTCTCTGGGTATTGCATGTACAGACAGGACAGAGAAGCTTGTTTGCAGTTCTGAGTACTGCTGCTTTAGATGTGGAGAGAGCAGAGTGGAGTGGTAAGGATGAAGCTCAAGGCCTCAGGAGTGATGTGGATTCAGAGTGAGGTTCAGAATGTTCCCTTCAAACCCACAGTATGAATTGGTGAAGGTATAAGTGCTTAGCATCTCAGGAGACATTAGATAAACTCCTACTATTTGATAGCTGGTGGGCTGGACTCTGAATGTACAGCCCTGAACAAGAGGGCTTCTGCCTTCATGCTGCTTACAGTGTGAAGTCAAATATGATCCAGTGATCACCAATGTCATGGTGCGGGACATGAAGGGCAGCTGGTGAAAGCAGCAGCCCACCTGACAACTGTATCTGCAAATGTGTCAAGGGCCTGGTGGCCTAATAAGATCCAAAGTCCAGACAGGCCACTGAGTTCCAGGGAAACATGGGTGGCAGGAGTGGGGAGGAGTGTAGAATATAGAGCATTATAGAAAACAGACAGAAGAGAGGGGAGAAAATTAAGTTGAAGATTGGCAAAGAATAGCTGAATAAAATGGTTGACCTCAACATCCAATAATGACAATTTTCTAAGTCAGAAATATAGAAGTACAAGAAAGTCCTTGAATCAATTTCTATGTCAACCAGAAAGGTTTTTTTTTAAGGAGTTATAGAAGTCATAGTTCTGGTAGGACTTAGGAAGACAGAGGCAAGAAAAAAGAACCATAAAGAGATACTAACTTGTTGGCACAAGTTGACATGAACAACTAGGCTGTGGACCTGAAGTTTACCAAACTGTTCGGAGTTTGGACTTAAAGTTCTTCAGCTAGAAGTAGTACCAACTCTCAAAATAGTTATCCCAATAGGGGAAAATTTTGCCAAGTCACAAAGGAGGAAAGGGACTGAAGCAAGACAGGAGCTGAGACAAGAAGAAGATAACTTGTCATTTACCTCTTAGATGGTTTCAGTTGTCAGACAGTGGACAGGATCTGAGGCCCTTGACCTGTGAGTGTGAGTGGAGTACTTGGAGCACCCAGTGTCCCTACCAGAAGATTGAGAATTGGGATGGAGCTGTATGGAGAAAAGAGACACATGGGCTGCCCCACCAGGGTGTGGAATTACCCACTCTTGGGCTGCTGCTATGGGACCTGCTACAGAGCCTCAGGAATTTTGTATGGCCAGAACTTATGTTTCACTAGTCACTGATTTCTGTCTTTTCTAATATAATGAATAAAGGTTCAGTTTCACTGATTTCTGTCTTTTCTAGTATAATGAATAAAGGTTATACAGAAATCAAATAACATTTATATAATGTGTAAATGGAAGACAAAGCTATATAAATAATGAACACTAATGTATATGCATCCAGAACAAGCCATAGTTACAGTTTGCTTCATTTCATGTCAGGATATTTTTTTCTATAAACCCATACACATGCAAACATTATTAAAAAGATGTCTTTTCCTGGCTGGCATAGCTCAGTGGATTGAGTGCGGGCTGCGAACCAAAATGTTGCAAGTTCGATTCTCAGTTAGGGTACATGTCTGGGTTGCAGGCCATGATCCCCAGCAACTGCACATTGATGTTTCTCTCTCTCTCTCTTTCTCCCTCCCTTCCCTCTCTAAAAAAGAAATAAATAAAATCTTTTATAAAAAGATGTCTTTTGCTTATATTGTTTAGTGTCTGCTCCTTTTTTTCCTTTTCCAAGGATATGCTTATTGAACCTGCAACCTAGGGATATGCCATGACTGGGGATCGAACCTGTGATCTTTTCTTGAATGGGATGATGTTCAACCAACTGAGCCACTTAGCCAGGGCTAGTTCCTGCTTTTGTAATAATATAATCTTAACATTTCCTAATAAGACATCGTTTTCCTACAACAATCTTGTTAATGGTTGCAGTATAATTCTAACATATAGATGTCTCATCAGTTATTGAACCCATTATCTATTGATATGCACTTAAATGTTATCAACTTTTTGATATTGGATAGAATACTGAAATTTATCCTTGTGTATAAAATATTTGTATACATGCATGAATATTTCATAAAAATAAATTTCCAGAATAAAATGATAGTTCAAGTAAGGCAGAACTTTACACCTTTTAATTTATTCCTGCCAAAGTCTTCTTTAAGATGCTTAAACTATATTCATAAAGTCTGTGTATTATAGAGCCCATTTCCTCATTAAGAGTCAGCCTCTTTAATTGCAAATAGCCTGGATATATCTTCAGACACTTTTACAATGGAAACGAGCAGAAATATGAAGTCACTTCAAATGTGCATACCGTACAGACCCTGGACACATAATTCAACTACTCATCACTTTGTAATGACCTGTTGGACAGTTTCTGTCTTAGAGTTTCCAAATGTTTTTGAGCTCTTGCCAAGGCCATTTGGAGTGCGTTTGTGTCACTCGTATACCACCTGACACCTGCCTACCCTATGTGGCATTATGGATCACGAATCTTTTCAGAAAAGGGGGTTCACTCCCAGGGACCACTACAGTTACTCTGATATCTTCTGTTTGCTTCACTGATTTGGGAACAAGCTCCCTAAAATCCAAGACCCATTCAACAAAAAACCTGCAAACCAGCTGGTCATCCTTGAAAACAAAAGCAGGCTTCAGAAGAAAATGATGATCTAGAAATCTGGAGACCTGGGCTCTGGGTGTCATTTGAAAACAATTTCTGATTGATCTCAATTCATGTCCTTCTCCTTTCTGAATATCAGTTTTTTATCTGGAAATACAGGGACTATGCTAGGTGCTATTTCACTCTCATAGCACCCCTGACATTTTATAGCTCAACAACTGGCTCACTGCCAGTTACTGGCTGGTTACCCACCTCACTTGGATCACACACTCCTCCTTATAATCTCTTCTTCAAACTCACCTCATTTTTCTAATCACTGGATAAGCAGACTTCTGCATTTGATTTTGGGAGAGACATTATTTGGAGTGTTTGTATGTGGCTGTATGTGTACACGTTTGTGTGAGGATGTGAATACTGTATCTCCCAGAGAAGACTACTGATTCTCCAAGGAAAGGCACTGTGTATCCTCCTCATCCTCTTCCTGGTAGAGATAGTTTCTGACCTCCTTGTACATGATAGGTGGAGGCAAAAACAACATTGTCTGAGCTATTGAGAGCAAAGCTCATGTGGATAATTAGGAGAATGTGTGTCTACTTAAATGAATGTGCTTTTGTGAGTGCGTGTCTGTATGTATTCATTTTCTGGAAGGTGAAATGAGTGAAGAAAACCAGAATAATTAGGTTCAAGTGTGTAGCAGTGATGTTTTAATGGGAATAAGCAGGAGCCTTGGGGACAGGCCTTAGGATCAGAGGCAGCTTGGAGCAGGCACCATGGAACTGAGGCATGACTCAGCTCAGTGTCAGAGGAGCACCCTGCTCCAGGTGTGGCTGCCCAGAGTGACAGGCTCTGGGTTCCATTACACTATAGCCATGGCCATTTTCAGGATGCCCTTGCATGCAATCACACACTCACACATTCATGGAAGCACGCAGTACCAGGACAGATTGATGATGTCTACACCAACTGCTTTCTGATTACAGGCCCTACTCATGATGGAGCAGGAAGGGACAGATTTAGCAAATGACACAAGTAGTCAAAAGTGGTGTTAAATTCATTTAATGGTGGCAGAGCAGGAACAGAAATTCTTCTCGATCAGATCAACTCTTCAGATGAGACCTGAGCAACTTAGGACCAGCAAAGCCACTTAAGCCCTCAGCATAATTCAAAGGCTCAGAGAGCCTTCAGAGTGTTCGAGAAAAGCCTCATAGAATATATTTTTAGGATGCAGATAAGAGAGAGATTCTAACTGATTGTGAGAACATCCTGATTACAAGATAATTAAGACACAGAAGCAGAAGGGAAGAAGGTGTTCAGCATTTGGTGGCTCTTCAAGGCATGGCTGTTATCACATTACTTCTGCTTGGTCTTCTGCTGGGATGGGCCTGGAATAACCATTGGAATAAATGGCGCAGGGATCTCAGGCTGGTCAGGCTGAGGGACCTGAGGGTGAACTGGCTCTGGAAGCGTTGTGTGGCCAGGTTGTGGATCCTTGGTGTAGCCAGGTTGTGGATCCTTGGTGTGGCCAGGCTGAGGAACTTTGGTGTGGCCAGGCTGTGGATCCTTGATTTGGCCAGGCTGAGGAACTTTGGTGTGGCCAGGCTGTGGATCCTTGGTTTCGCATGGATCTTTGGTAATGGGAACAAATGATTCTTGAGGTGGAGGCTGTTGGGGCTGTTTCACCTGCTGCTGCTGAAGCTGGGGAGGTGGGATGTTGTGTTGCTTCTGCTGGTAGGAACTCATGCTTCAAAGGAGGCTGGACCTAGAGACAGAAAAGTTTACTGTCTTGTTTCCTTGGTGAAACAAGGGATAAGACAAACTTAACGATAAATATATCTCATTTCATGTCCCTACAGATGTGACCAACTGTCTTCTTTTCCTCTCTGTTTCCCTGAATTTGAGGTTAATGGAAACTTCTTTGATTCCTGTGCACATTCAAGAAAAGAAACTTAAGGGTGCTTTATTCTGCTCCACATAGAGTGGAGTGCTGATCTATCCTTCTTTTCTTTTTGGAGGTTCTGAAAACCTACATCAGCAACACAACACAATGCCCATCCCAGGATTCATTGAATCTCAAGGTTTTTAATAACTTGGAAAGATGATAAAGTCCGAAGTCTCAAGTCTGTCCTCTCCAGTCCACCACATAGCTGTCATAGGAAAGCTGCTTGGGAGCTTGCCCTGAGCCCACATGAGTCCACCTCTGATGCTCTGTTCACATCATCCTCTGTGTGCATGCTTTCTGGAAGGCTTTCCATCCTTTTGCTGCTTCCATCCAGGCTGACCCATCATGGCTCTCCTCCCAGACACTCTCTGCCAGATTCAAGTCACCTTCCCCTTTGCCACAGCACAGTACCTGCCTTGTCCTCTCTCTTAATCATTTTCCATGAATTATGCTTGCAAATTACTCCCACACTTAAAGATCTCTGATGGACGGTATCACGAAGCAAAGAAAAACCTATGTTTTGAACACACAAATTGCCAGTGCAGTGCCTCAATATTTCAAATTCTGAGTAATGACTAGAGAAAGTAATGAAAGTCGCTAAATGTACTCTGGACTTTGTAGTCCCTATGCTGTAGCTGAGCAAATCATCATTACAGAAACCATTCTCCATAGTTACAATCTGAGAGGGAAGTCAAAAAGATCCATAATGTCACCTTAACCACAAATTACCATTGCATTTAATGTAAATATATTTTTAGCATGACAAAGAGACTCCAGCAAGTAAAATAGAATGAGACAAATATTAAGAAATCACAAGTACAGAGACTCACCTGGTGCAGAGAGAAGTTCGAGCTGTCTGGCCGTCAGGTCTTGTGCAGAGTCTCTGGCAAGCTAGCTTTTTATACAGAATATGAGCCTTGCCTTAAGGAAGTGCAATTGTTTGGGGGGCCACTCTATCTTTATTCTAGCTTTTGTAATGAAAAATCTCTGGCTTAACATTTTTGGGCACTTACTCTTTGACAAAAAATGTCACTCGGGCTTGGCCCCACTGTCCATCCTTTGTGGGGCCAAGCCCAGGTGATCCTTAGTTTGCTATGGACTACAGGATTCCTGGGTGGTGATGAGTAAATCAGGAGGAAGTTCTGGGCTCTGAAACCAGAAACAGTATGTTTCCTGGACAGAACCCTAATCTTTAGCTCGGATTAATTCCTTTGAGCATTTTAATTTTCTAAGTGGTTGTGGAGATGAATAATAGGCACTACTGGTTCTTCTGGGATACCCTGAAGAACAGTAAGTGAATCACCTACCTTCACTTAAGTGACTATTCAGTAAGTGACAATAAGTGAATCATGTGATATTCCAGTTCTTACATATCCAGGCCTGGGAGAGGAAAGGAGAGGCTTAAGTGCCTGCTTTGGAAATGAATTGTTTTCAGTCTGGTGAGAGCCTTAAGTTGTCATGGAGACCACGGATAGTATATAGATGTCACTATGTCACTGGCGAATAAGAGCCAGGATTCACTGGATCTTTTCAACATGGTGCAGAGTCCTGAAGTCTTTGCCTCTCATGGATTCTCTTTTTTTTTTTCCCTACACCAGCCATATCTTCTGATCATGTTAAGAGAAACAGAAGTTGTTAACGAAGAGTTGACTTTTACACACAATCTCTTACTAAGCATTACCCTTGGGAAATTAAAACATCCTTAAAACTCAAATATGTGGATTATTCCTCCCCATCCACTACTTTACCCCTGTGTTAACTTCCAGGAACCTGAGCCCTCAGGCACAGCTACTGCTGTGAGCTGGTTCCACCAGTTTCCAAAACCCGAGTTGTACTTTATCTCCCCAACTGTCTGGTAGGTGCTCAGTTAATGGGCAATTGAAAAAAAAGGAGGGGATTCAGATTGTATCTCACAATGCCTATATCAACACCTATGTCCCCTAAAGCAAAGTTCCCCAAACTCCATGCCATGGACCAGTACCAGTCTGCATCTGTTAGGAATGGGGTCGCAAAGCAGGAGGTGAGATTGAATATAATATTCTTGAATCATCCCAAAGCCATCCTCCGCATTCTGGTCTGTTGAAAAATTGTCTGAAATAGAACTGGTCCCTGGTGCCTAAAAGGTTGAAGACCACTAACTTAAAGCCTGTCTCTGTCTTGTGGGCAAACATTGTCCATTATTATTGCCATTGGGTATTAACAACCTGAGTGAAGTTAGGATACATGTTTTGTACCCCCAAATGTTGGGGTCTTTATACTAGGATTAGATGAGTGGTAATCACACCTACTTGTAATTTAGTCTGAGTATACCATACAGACTTCCGTAGCCTCTTCCATTTCAAGGTGGGGTAATTCTCTAGGTTAGTTTGAATCCACCATAATATGTCTACTTCTTTAAATCCCATTAAAAACCCAAGGTCTTTTTCTGTTCTGCTTAATAGCTTTCCATTCATGAAAAGGAGGTGATATTTTTACTACTGTATTTTGTCCATTATAACCAGGGACTTTTCTAAGCCTTAGACCATCCAGGTTTATAGTCCCACAATGATCATTCTGCGGGGAGTTGTATACCACATTTTTAGACAGCCCTGCAGACAGTAGTTCCCAGAAATTCCATCTGAAACAATATCTTTTGTAGTAGATGTATCCTGAAAAAGACATAGTCAAATATTCTGACGTATTTCTAGAGTTCCATTTACTCATTAACAATTGGTGCAGTTCATCATTGTGTTGTATGAATAAATGTCTTTTCAGAATAATGCTACTTAGGTTTTAAAAATTATACTTAACTTTAAAAGTTTACAAAAGCAGATGTGGTTTCAACAAACAAATAGCTTCACTCTTTTGGACAGCTGGTGTAATTGTGCTAAGAGACAGTATCATTCTTTTTTTCTGATTATCTTTCAAGGAACTAATGCAATGTTGGATTTCCTTCTTTGCATATACCATTTGTTAATTTTTGCCCCCAGCCACTATTTCTTCTTTTCTCCATTTGTCAGTGATTTAACCCCAAAATTTAAACCTTTGGAAGGGTTAAGTTCACCTACTGTGGTAATCTAGATTGCCAAGAACGTTACTGGTCTGTCAAGTTCCTTCTCCTCAATTCATTCCCATTCATCCAGAGTAGGGTTATATAGGTAGAGAATTAGTGGATTAGTTCAATCACTAGGTAATATAAACCAACCCTGATTTTAACAGGTGGGGCAAAAGCACAGTCCATCCAAGAGAGTGAATCAAATGTCTGTCTTAGGACAAATGACCCAAAATGGAGTTTTATATAAGGCTGGTGAAATGACCCAGCAAATAAGGAGGGATACCACAGTCAGCACCCAAACCGATGGTTTGGAAATGTCACAAAGGAGAAAGACACACAAAGGAGAGAGTTTGGACAACCTTGTATCCTTTGGAATGTATATGTGTATGGAGAGTATGGGGCAAAAGCCTTGACTCAGTGCATGAGACTAGAAGAATCACTTCAAGAAACCAAAGCTCCTCTAATGAGTATTATTTATAGTTAGAAGTGGGCAGATTAGGAATGACTAGAGTAGAAATGTTAATTATATGAGGCCTATGTGTCAAATCATCCAGGCGGTCCCCGAATTGATCAGTCTGCTTCAGGTTTTATTTCTTTCTTTGTGAACAGGGGGTTGGGAAGGTGGAAGGTGATCTCTGAAAAAGAAAAGGATGTCTTTCAAGTGCCATTTCTGTAAATGTTACAGGCTCAGAACAAAGGTCCTATCCAGGCTCAGGGGCGAGAGGGCAGTAAACAGTTCCCTATGTCTGCTATGGGTTCAAGAAGGAGGAGTGGTCAGGGTTAATGATTTGTAAACAGTGTGTGGTTCTCCCTTTCCTCTGTAACCCCTCTGTAAAGTCAGATTTTTGTATAAAAACTCACATGTAGACTTCCAGCCAAGATGGAGGCATAGGTAGATACACTGTGCCTCCTCGCACAACCAAAATATGGACAGCAATAGTTTAGAAACAAAAAACAACCAGTACTGACAAAAAATTGAACTGTATGGAAGTCTGACAACCAAGAAGTTAAAGTAGACACACTTATCCAGACCAGTAGGAGGGGCAAAGTCAGGTGGCTGGGCAGAGAGGGGTTGCGGCAAAAAGAGTGGTGGCTGGTGGACCCCAGGCATGAGGGGTGGCAGTGGGCAGACCCAGTGGGGTAATGGATTGTGGAGCAGCATGGCTCACAAGGCGACTGGCAGATTGGGCGGTCCCACATTCACGTGCAGATAAACCAGGCAACACTGGGGAGCAAGACAGACCACACAACCCAGGGTCGCAGCATGGGGAAATAAAGCCTCAAAACACCAATTGAAAACACCTGTGGGGGTTGAGGTTCTAGGAGGAACTCCCAGCCTCACAGGAGAGTTCACTGGAGAGACCCACAGGGTCCTAGAATGTACACAAACTCACCCACATGGGAATCAGCACCAGAAGGGCCCAATGTGCTTGGGGGAAGTGGGGAAAGTGACTAAAATCTGGCAGAGAGTGGAGCAAGTGCCATTGTTTCCTCTCGGACCCCTGCCCCACATATCGAGTCACAACACAGTGATGTGGGTTGCCCCGCCAGGGTGAACTCCTAAGGCTCCAGTCCTTACTACGTAACAGATGCATCAAGACAAAAAATGGCTCAAATGAAAGAACAGATCAAAGCTCCTGAAAAAATATAACTAAGCAAAGAAGAGATAGCCAGCATATCAGATGCACATTTCAAAACACTGGTAATCAGGATGCTCACAGAATTGCTTGAATTTGGTCACAAATTAGATGAAAAAATGAAGGTTATGCTAAGTGAAATAAAGGGAAATGTACAAGGAACCAGCAGTGATGGGAAGGAAACCAAGACTCAAATCAATGTAGTAGACCAGAAGGAAGAAAGAAACATCTAAACCATAAAAGAATGAAGGAACAAGAATTCAAAAAAAATGAGGAGAGGCTTAGGAACCTCCAGGACATCTTTAAGTGTCCCAACATCTGAATTATAAGGGTACCAGAAGGGGAAGACGAAGAGCAACAAGTGGAAAAGTTATTTGAACAAATAATAAAGGAGAACTTCTCCAATCTGGCAAAGGAAATAGACTTCCAGGAACTCCAGGAAGCTCAGAGAGTCCCAAAGAAGTTGGACCCAGGGAGGAACACACCAAGGCACATCATAATTACATTACCTAAGACTAAAAGTAAGGAGAGAATCCTAGAAACAGCAAGAGAAAAGGAGGCAGTTACCTACAAAGGAGTTCCCATAAGACTGCCAGCTGATTTCTCAAAAGAGATCTTACAGGCAAGAAGGGGCTAGAAAGAAGAATTCCAAGTCATGAAAGGCAAGGACCTACATCCAAGATTACTCTATCCAGCAAAGCTTTCATTTAGAATGGAAGGGCAGATCAAGTGCTTCTCAGATAAGGTCAAGTTAAAGGAGTTCATCATCACCAAGCCCTTATTATATGAAATGTTAAAGGGACTTATCTAAGAAAAAGAAGACAAAAAACATATACAGTAAAATGACAGCAGACTCACAATTATTAACAACCACACCTAAAACAAAAACAAAAACAAACTAAGCAAACAACTAGAACAGGAACAGAACCACAGAAGCAGAGATCACATGGAGGGTTAGCAATAGGGGAGTGGAGCAAGAGAGAGGAGGAAAAGGTACAGAGAATAAGTAGCATAGATGGTAGGCAGAAAATAGACAGGGGATGGGTAAGAATAGTATGGAAAATGTAGAAGCTAAAGAACTTATAAGTATGACACATGGACATGAACTAAAGGGAGGAATGTGGGTGGGAGGAGGTGTGCAGGGTGGAGAGGAATGAAGGGGGAAATGGGACAAGTGTAATAGCATAATCAATAAAATATATTTAAAAAACTTACATGTAAGCAGACAAGTAATAAATTATGTGATCCTTATACATAAAAGTGTGTGCTAACTTAGATTTTCTCTTATTATATACTAATATTGGTCTTATTCTACAAAATCTCAGTATACCTCTTAGACCTCCTTCCAAATAGTTTCTGTAGAGAAGCAGAGATGGATGGAGGGACAAGCAGAGAGGAGGCAGGAGCAGAATTCTGTCCTCTACTTGTCCTCTAGTGCCTGAGAGTTCCTTGGTATTAACCTTCCACAAGGTCCGTTGAACCATTTATCCCCATGGACACTATTTGGGCGTCTCACTCTGCAAGAGCAATTTCCTCAGAGTAAACTGTATTAAGGGATGCCTCTTTGAGTGCCCAGAAATTACCACTGTAGTCCTCAGGTCTTCCTGCTTTTGAGATATTCTATCCTATGGGGAAAGATGACCACTTAAGTGAGTATTAAAGTCATGTGTGTAAGCATTCTTTGTAGACATTAAAACAATTTACTCAGGATATACTTTAATAGCAGACATCATTTCTAATATGGTAAGAGTTTTATTAATGGATAAATATTGACATAACTTTATTATACACTTATTTTAATCAATATTTATTACAATAACTTAAAATTATGTCAAAGATATCATTTCATAGAATTTTTTACCTGAGACTGATCAAAATTTTTTAGTAAGTTGTTATAAAACAACTCAGGAAAACTTCAATAAAAATTTCCAAGCTTTTGTGGAAGGACTTCTTATTCATAGCTTGTCTTAAGACATCCTAAGCATTCACAAATGCAGCCATGGAGGTTAATGAGCAAAGAAGAGCCATAGGCATAGGACACAGAGACCAACCAGTAGGCAAGGGGTTGCTTTCCAGAGAGCAGAATCATGGGAAGGTTAGGCCTTATAATGCCTTGAGGTGGAATTCCAGATTTGCTGTGAACCAGTGACTTCCATTTTGCCCACATAGAAGTTTTTATTGAAGTTTTTCTGCCCTGTTCCATGTTGACACATTGCGTTGGTGATGGGGGTGGATGCAACTGATTTTTTTTATGTCATTATTTTGTGGTCTCAGAAGACCTGATCTATGAGTACCTGATGCATAAGAGTAAACATCACTCCAAACAGATTCCAAAGACTGAGGAGTAGGATGATAAGAAGAATTTAGTCCCTTGTGCTGATTTCTTCCGGAGGAGGTGCGTTATAGGCATGAGAAAAAGAGAAGCAATCCCTGGCTGGTGTGGCTCAGTGGTTGAATGCCATCCTGAGAATCAGAGGGCTGCTGGTTTGATTCCCAGTCTAGGGCACATGCCTGGGTTGCTGGCCAGGTCCCCAGTAGGGACTTGGGAGAGGCAACCACACACTGATGTTTCTTGTTCTCTCTTTCTCCCTCCCTTCTCCTCTTTAATAAATAAATAAATAAAATCTTTAAAAAAAATCTCAAGAGAATTTAAAAAAAGAAGAAAGAAGCAAGTATATACCAAATATACACTTGATGATCAAAAGTGTGTGTTATGGAAGGATTTGAAGTATCAGCGATATCTGTGTTCTCACTTTCCTGGGTGTAAGCATGACATAGTTTTCAAAGCTCAGTGCATTTATTTCTATTTTTGTTTTTTAATGGCAGCATTATTTATTTATTTTCCTCCAGTGTATTGAGGTACAATTGATGAATAAAAATTGTATATATTTAATGTATACAATATAATGGGTTCATATACATACACATTGTGAAATGATTATCACATACACTTTCACAACCTCACATAGTTAGCTTTGTGTGTGTGTGTGTGTGTGTGTGTGTGTGTGTACTGAGAACACTTATGATTTATTCTCTTAGAAAATTTCAAGTATACATTGCAGTGTTATTAACTAAATGGGGTCAATGTAATTTGTACTTGCCTAGTAGAATATGGGAAGAAGCAATAAAGATCACCTCTGGGCCTAATTGATTAGAAACAAGATTTTCTTCTCTTTACCCAGACTGTCCAGGTCCACATGGCATTGCTGTACAGAGACTCTGGAAGACTGATGCAGACACCAGCCACAGTGTCTGTATCATTATGGATGAAATGAAACCTTCACATGGACTACCGAGTCCGGTGGAAGAAAAGGGACAGCATGGCTTCTTTCTCAAGGGGAGCAAAAGCCTCAGCTCTTGCTCCAAAGAGCTTTTATTGTCTTACTGGGCACATTACAAGAAGGTCCTCATTAACTATGCACAGACTTGCTCTAGGTGGTTACCTTTTACAGAAAACAAAGGAGCCAATGCTGCTAATCACATCACAGAAGAGGGATATTTGCAAATGAAAAGGCAAACATAGTTGAACCAGTTCCACTCATCCTTGGAAGGTATAGCATGGGTTTTAGGAAGTTGCTTTGCAGTAAATGTCCTCAATTCAGGGTGAGGGAGTTTTAGCAAAAAGCAAGACTCATAGTGGCCTAGGTACATTGCAGGCCTGATTCCCCACAGGAGAACCTATCCGTGGGCATGGGTCCTGTGCATCTCTGAGTGGGAGCTGGACCCATGCTATGCAGAATGGTCTACTACAGAAGACAATGGAAATACAGAAGGCAGAGATCCTGAGTCCCCAAGTGACTGGGTGGAAAAGAAAGCCTTCACAATTTAAATTCAATATGATAGATGCATAAATTAAACTTCTGTTGTCCAAACCACTGAAATCTTGGACTTTTTATTGAATCATCTATCTTACTATAAGTAATGTATAAAACATTATTACATACTATTTTTATTATTTTATCTTTTTTTTAGATTTTATTTATTTATTTTTAGAGAGGGAAGGGGGAGGGGAGAGAGAGAGAGAGAGAGAGAGAGAGAGAGAGAGAGAGAGAGAGAGGGAGAGAGAGAGAGAAACATCAATGTGCGGTTTCTGGGGGTTCTGGCCTGCAACCCAGGAATGTACCCTGGCTGGGAATCGAACCTGGGACACTTTGGTTCCCAGCTCACGCTCAATCCACTGAGCTATGCCAGCCAGGGCTATTTTATCTTTTTTAACAGGCAATGATTACTTATAATTGGGACAAGGACTTAAATAAGAGGGCCTAATAAGACCCAAAGGTCAGGCAGGCCACTGGGCTCCAGGAAAGTGGGGGTAGCAGGTATAGATAGGATGGGATGTAGAATATAGAACATGATAAACAACAGACAGAAGAGAGGGGAGAGAGTTGAGAAAATGATATTAGCAATTGGCAAAGAATATTGGATGGAAGTGGTTGATTTAAACATCCAATAATGACAATTTTCTAAGTCAGAAATATGAAGGTACAGGGATGTCCCTGAATCAATTTCCATCTGAACTAAAAATTTTTTTCAGGAATTATGGAAGTCATATTTCTGGTAGGTCTTAGGAAAATGAAGGTGAGGAAAACAAGAAAGAACCATACAGAGAAGCCAACTTATCAGCGCAAGTTGACATGAACATTCAGGCTGTGGATTGAAGTTTGCCAAACTATGCATAAAAGTTCTTCACACAGAAATAGTACCAACTTTCTAAATGGCTATCCCAGTGTGGGGAGCATTTTGCTAAGTCACAGAAGAGGAGAGAAACTGAGGCAAGAGAAAGAACCAAGACAAGAATGGGACACAACTCCTCATTTACCCCTTACTTAATTGGCTTCAACTAGTCAGTAGACAGAATTTGAGGCCCTTGGGCTATGAATGTGTGTGGTCAGTTGGAATATCCGATGTCCCTACCAGAATTTTGAAAATTAGAATTGGGATATGTGGAGAGAAGAGAAACATGGGACAGAGCTATTAAAAAGTGAACACTGGCATATAAGCAGCAAGAAATAGTCATAGTTACAGTTTGCTTTCTTTAGTGTGAGGATATTTTTTCTATAAACCCCTCACATACATACACTATTAAAAAGATGATTTTGCTTGTATTCTTTAGTGTCTCCTTTTGTAATAATACAATTGTCAGGATGGGCAGGGTAGGACAAGTGGGAATCTAGTTACAATTAGCATTTTGGACCACAAATATGGCCACTGTTTGGACTACAAGTAATATGGCAACTGAACTCTGACCCAGAAGAGGTGACTGACATCAGACCAGGAGCCACCAATGCTAAGTTGCTTCTTTGTTCACCAAGAACCAATCCTTGGCTCCCGAGCAAAGTCCAGCAATATAAAAGTCCCAGCCTTTCCCTTCTCCCACGTGGTCTTTTCTTAGCCCCTTCTGGGGCGTGGGGGGGGGGGGCGGGGGGGGACGTCGCCCAGGAGCACAAACTTCCAAAATAAAGCTCATCTGCCTGTTTCCGTGGCTAATTGGCTGTTTACTTCCTCAGCGGGGTCTAAGGAAACCTTACAATAATCTCAACATTTCCCAATAAGACATCATTCTCCTAAAACAATCTTTTAAATGGCTGCAGTATTATCCTAACACATAGATATCTGATCAGTTATTGAACCCATTATCTATTGATATGCACTTAAGTGTTATCAACTTTTTGATATTGGATACAATGCTAAACAAATATCCTTGTGTATAAAATATTTGTATGCATACAACTTAGGTGCCCATCAGTAAATGGGTGGATCAAAAAACTATGGTATATTTACACAATGGAATACTACACAGAAGAAAGAAAGAAGGAGCTCCTACCCTTCACAACAGTCTAGATGGAACTGGAGAGCATTATGCTATGTGAAGTAAGCCAGGCAGTGAAAGACACATACCATATGATCTCACCTATAAATGGAAACTGATCAACAAAACAACAAGCAAGAAAAATATAACCATAGACATTGAAATAAAGAACAAATTGACAGTAACCAAAAGGGAAGGGGGAGGGGGAAAATGGGGAAAAGAAGCGAAAGAGTCGTCAAGGAACTTACATAAAGGACCCATGGAGAAAGTGAAAGCGGGGAAGGATTGAGGGTGGGAGGTGGGGGTGGGTGGGGTGGGGGAAGTGGTGATGGAAAAATGGAGACAATGGTACTTGAACAATAATAAAAAAATAAAAATAAATTAAAAAGTAAAAAAATAAAAAATCTTTAAACATGTATGAATATTTCCTAAAAATAAATTTATACAATAAAATGATGGTTCAAGAGTAAGACAGAACTTTTTACCTTTTGATTCTTTCCTGCCAAACTCTTCTTTAAGATGTTTAAAGTATATCCATAAAGTCTGTGCCTTAAAGGGCCCATTTCCTCATTAAAGGTAAGTCTATTTAATTGTGAATGGCTTGGAGTTAACCTTTAGACACTTTTACAATGGAAACATGCAGTAATATGAAGCCACTTCAACTGTGCATACCGCACAGACCCAAGGCAAGTCATTCCTTTCTACCTGTTTGACAACTACTCATCACCTTGTAATGACCTGTTGGACAGTTCCTGTCTTATAGTGTCCAAATATTTCTGAGTTTTTGCCAACTCTATTCGGAGTGCTTGTGCATCTCTCAGATACTACCTGTCTCTTGCCTCACACCTGCCTGGTGTTATGGACCATGAACCTTTCCAAGAAAGGGGGTTCACTTCACAGTAATCACTGTAGCCGTTCTGAAATTTTATATTGTCTTCACTGATTTTGAAAACAGCTCCCTAATATCCAAGGCCCACTCAAGCAAAGATGTGCAAACCTGCTGGTCATTCTTGAAATCAAAAGTGAGTTGTGGTCTGGCCTGTGTGACTCAGTAAGTTGGACATTATCTCACAAACCAAAAGGTCATGGGTTTGATTCCTACTTAGGGCACATGCCTTAGTTGAGGGTTTGGTCCCTAATTGGAGCATGTAGGAGAGGAAAACAATTGATGTTTGTATCTCACATCAATGCGTCTTTTAACCATCCTCTCTAAGCACTCTCTCCCTTTGTCTCTCTCCAAAAGCAATGAAAAAATGTCCTTGGGTGAGGATTAAAAAATTCAAGCTTCAGGAGAAAATGATGATCTAGAAATCTGGAGACTTGGGCTCTGGGTGTCATTCAAAAACAATTTCTGATTGATCTCAATTCATGTTCTTCTCCTTTCTGAATATCAGTTTTTTATCTGGAAATACGGGGACTATGCTAGGTGCTATTTCACTCTCATAACACCTCATAACACTCTCATAAAATGTCTCTGACATTTTATAGCTCAACAACTGGCTCGCTGCCAGTTACTGGCTGGTTACCCACCTCACTTGGATCACACACTCCTCCTTATAATCTTTTCTTCAAACTCACCTCATTTTTCTAATCACTGGATAAGCAGACTTCTGCATTTGATTTTGGGAGAGACATTATTTGGAGTGTTTGTATGTGGCTGTATGTGTGCATGTTTGTGTGAGGATGTGAATACTGTATCTCCCAGAGAAGACTACTGATTCTTCAAGGAAAGGCACTGTGTATCCTCCTCATCCTCTTCCTGGTAGAGATAGTTTCTGACCTCCTTGTACATGATAGGTGGAGGCAAAAACAACATTGTCTGAGCTATTGAGAGCAAAGCTCATGTGGATAATTAGGAGAATGTGTGTCTATTTAAATGAATGTGCTTTTGTGAGTGCGTGTCTGTATGTATTCATTTTCTGGAAGGTGAAATGAGTGAAGAAAACCAGAATAATTAGGTTCAAGTGTGTAGCAGTGATGTTTTAATGGGAATAAGCAGGAGCCTTGGGGGACAGGCCTTAGGATCAGAGGCAGCTTGGAGCAGGCACCATGGAACTGAGGCATGACTCAGCTCAGTGTCAGAGGAGCACCCTGCTCCAGGTGTGGCTGCCCAGAGTGACAGGCTCTGGGTTCCATTACACTATAGCCATGGCCATTTTCAGGATGCCCTTGCATGCAATCACACACTCACACATTCATGGAAGCACGCAGTACCAGGACAGATTGATGATGTCTACACCAACTGCTTTCTGATTACAGGCCCTACTCATGATGGAGCAGGAAGGGACAGATTTAGCAAATGACACAAGTAGTCAAAAGTGGTGTTAAATTCATTTAATGGTGGCAGAGCAGGAACAGAAATTCTTCTCGATCAGATCAACTCTTCAGATGAGACCTGAGCAACTTAGGACCAGCAAAGCCACTTAAGCCCTCAGCATAATTCAAAGGCTCAGAGAGCCTTCAGAGTGTTCGAGAAAAGCCTCATAGAATATATTTTTTAGGATGCAGATAAGAGAGAGATTCTAACTGATTGTGAGAACATCCTGATTACAAGATAATTAAGACACAGAAGCAGAAGGGAAGAAGGTGTTCAGCATTTGGTGGCTCTTCAAGGCATGGCTGTTATCACATTACTTCTGCTTGGTCTTCTGCTGGGATGGGCCTGGAATAACCATTGGAATAAATGGCGCAGGGATCTCAGGCTGGTCAGGCTGAGGGACCTGAGGGTGAACTGGCTCTGGAAGCGTTGTGTGGCCAGGTTGTGGATCCTTGGTGTAGCCAGGTTGTGGATCCTTGATTTGGCCAGGCTGAGGGACTTTGGTGTGGCCAGGCTGTGGATCCTTGGTTTCGCATGGATCTTTGGTAATGGGAACAAATGATTCTTGAGGTGGAGGCTGTTGGGGGCTGTTTCACCTGCTGCTGCTGAAGCTGGGGAGGTGGGATGTTGTGTTGCTTCTGCTGGTAGGAACTCATGCTTCAAAGGAGGCTGGACCTAGAGACAGAAAAGTTTACTGTCTTGTTTCCTTGGTGAAACAAGGGATAAGACAAACTTAATGATAAATATATCTCATTTCATGTCCCTACAGATGTGACCAACTGTCTTCTTTTCCTCTCTGTTTCCCTGAATTTGAGGTTAATGGAAACTTCTTTGATTCCTGTGCACATTCAAGAAAAGAAACTTAAGGGTGCTTTATTCTGCTCCACATAGAGTGGAGTGCTGATCTATCCTTCTTTTTCTTTTTTGGAGGTTCTGAAAACCTACATCAGCAACACAACACAATGCCCATCCCAGGATTCATTGAATCTCAAGGTTTTTAATAACTTGGAAAGACGATAAAGTCCGAAGTCTCAAGTCTGTCCTCTCCAGTCCACCACATAGCTGTCATAGGAAAGCTGCTTGGGAACTTGCCCTGAGCCCACATGAGTCCACCTCTGATGCTCTGTTCACATCATCCTCTGTGTGCATGCTTTCTGGAAGGCTTTCCATCCTTTTGCTGCTTCCATCCAGGCTGACCCATCATGGCTCTCCTCCCAGACACTCTCTGCCAGATTCAAGTCACCTTCCCCTTTGCCACAGCACAGTACCTGCCTTGTCCTCTCTCTTAATCATTTTCCATGAATTATGCTTGCAAATTACTCCCACACTTAAAGATCTCTGATGGACGGTATCACGAAAGCAAAGAAAAACCTATGTTTTGAACACACAAATTGCCAGTGCAGTGCCTCAATATTTCAAATTCTGAGTAATGACTAGAGAAAGTAATGAAAGTCGCTAAATGTACTCTGGACTTTGTAGTCCCTATGCTGTAGCTGAGCAAATCATCATTACAGAAACCATTCTCCATAGTTACAATCTGAGAGGGAAGTCAAAAAGATCCATAATGTCACCTTAACCACAAATTACCATTGCATTTAATGTAAATATATTTTTTAGCATGACAAAGAGACTCCAGCAAGTAAAATAGAATGAGACAAATATTAAGAAATCACAAGTACAGAGACTCACCTGGTGCAGAGAGAAGTTCGAGCTGTCTGGCCTTCAGGTCTTGTGCAGAGTCTCTGGCAAGCTAGCTTTTTATACAGAATATGAGCCTTGCCTTAAGGAAGTGCAATTGTTTGGGGGCCACTCTATCTTTATTCTAGCTTTTGTAATGAAAATCTCTGGCTTAACATTTTTGGGCACTTACTCTTTGACAAAAATGTCACCCGGGCTTGGCCCCACTGTCCATCCTTTGTGGGGCCAAGCCCAGGTGATCCTTAGTTTGCTATGGACTACAGGATTCCTGGGTGGTGATGAGTAAATCAGGAGGAAGTTCTGGGCTCTGAAACCAGAAACAGTATGTTTCCTGGACAGAACCCTAATCTTTAGCTCGGGATTAATTCCTTTGAGCATTTTAATTTTCTAAGTGGTTGTGGAGATGAATAATAGGCACTACTGGTTCTTCTGGGATACCCTGAAGAACAGTAAGTGAATCACCTACCTTCACTTAAGTGACTATTCAGTAAGTGACAATAAGTGAATCATGTGATACTCCAGTTCTTACATATCCAGGCCTGGGAGAGGAAAGGAGAGGCTTAAGTGCCTGCTGTGGAAATGAATTGCTTTCAGTCTGGTGAGAGCCTTAAGTTGTCATGGAGACCACGGATAGTATATAGATGTCACTATGTCACTGGTGAATAAGAGTCAGGATTCACTGGATCTGTTCAATATGATGCAGAATCCTGAAGATTTTACATATTGTATGCTCTCTCTCTCTTTTCATACACTAACCATGTCCTCCCATCAAAAGAACAGAAATCACTAACACAGAGTTGACTTCAACACATAACTTCTTACATGGTGTGGTCCTGGGAACATACAAACATCCTTAAAACTCAAGTATGTGGATTATTCCTCTCCATCCAGTACTTTACCCCTATGGTCCCATCCATCAACATAAGTCTCAGGCACAGCTACTGCTATGAGCTCATTCCATCATTTCCCAAAATTCTAGTTGCACCTTATCCCTCCACCTGTCTAGCAGGTGCTCAGTCAATGGGCAATTGTTATCCCTGGTGGATTTAGTTTCATGAAAGGAAGGAAGGATGGGAGGGAGGAAGGTATCCAGGGAGGGAAGAAGAAAGGAAGGGAAGAAGGAGAGAGATAGAGAAAAGCATTATTTTAGAGAGATGTCTATAAAATGCTTTGGTAATCATAAAGCAACTACTTGAAAATGATTCACTTTCTTATGACAGTTCTCATGATGTAATCTGAGAAGAGGGTGAGGGTTTGTCATCTTTTTCCTTTCCCACCCATCTTCTTCCTTCTCTGCTGGTGTTTGACTAGTCACCTCCCTCTCAAATGGTGCCAGTGCTACTATCATGCCTAAGCTCTATTTCCTGGTATCACAGTATTCTCCTCTCGGGTTGGGTCCGTGTCCCTCTCCTTTTGAAAATCTCCTCTCCTGACTGCCTGACCCAGGGAGTTTTGACCAGACTCTGTTATTCCACTTGGGATTCTTATCTTCAGAGGTACAGGCTCTTCTACACAAATCTGGGTGTTTCTTGTGTTCTAACTTGATTCTGGACTTTGGTTCTAGAAAAAATTCTTTCCTCATTTTACATCTTACTTTTGAGTGGCTTTCTCCTGCCCTGTTTTGATATCTTGTGCACTGCTATAGAAGCCTCTCCAGCACCAGCCTCTAGGACTTCTAATTTCACCCAACTCTGTTGTTCCTTTTTATTTGGACAAGCATACTCAGTGTCTGGGTATTAAGGCTCTTTCTGCCCTTCAGAGAAGCTTGGTTTGTTCACCAGTGTGCATGCACTAAGGAAACTAACCCCCAGTACAGAACATGAATCACATTGCTTCTGATAGAGAGTATCCCTTGCAGACGTTCCTTGATCTCTCCTGACCCATTTCCTGGTGTCAAGAGGCTGCTATTTTCCATCTCAATGGCCTGGGCCTTGCTTGATTCCTGAATGTGGATGATGCTGGCTACCTTGAAACATTCTCCAGATTTTCTGGGTCTTACTCTTTTGTCATGACTGTATGGACAATTCTCACATTTTTCCTTGCACTCTATTTTCTTGGCCCTAGGTTCCAGGATGATATATCTGGGTGAATTTTTAAGGCATTTGTGGAAGTGCAGGCTTGAATTGTTAATGCTGGGCAGCCACACTCCACCAATGGAGTACATGAGCTGATAGATAATGATTCCCTCTTTCATTCCCAGTGAAACCTTTCTGAGATGAAATTTTTTTCATATTTAATATGTATAATTAGATGAGTTTGGACATAAACAAACACCTATGATACCACTACCACAATCAAAGAAATAGACATATCAAAATCTCCCAGAATTTCCATGTATGTGTCTGTGGTGAGAACTTGTCATGAAATCCACTCCCTTAAATTTAAGTACACCCCGCCATATTTTTAAACTATGAACATTGTGCTGTAGAGCTGATCTCTAGAACTTGCTTATCTAATAAAACTGAAACTTTATGTCCACTGAATAACAACTTCCTACCTCTCCTCGCCCATTAAAACCACTACTGTATTCTCTGCTTTCATGAATTTGATTATTTTACATACCTTTAAAATTGAAATCATACAATATTTGTCCTTCTGTGATTAGCTTATTTTGCTCAGAATAATATTCTCTAGGTTCACCCACGTTGTTGCAAATGGCAGGATTTCTTTCTTTCTAAAGACTAAATAGTATTCTATTGTGTAATATCACATATTCTTTACTCATTCATCTGTTGATGGAAACTTGTGTTGTGTCCACATCATGGCCATTGTGAATAGTGCTACAATAAACATAGGTGTGCTGGTGTTTCTTAGAGATGCTAACCTCAGTTCTTTTGAATATATACCCAGAAGCTAGATATTTTCATAGTTCTATTTTAATTTTGAGGAATCTTCATACTTTTTTAATAGCTACTATACCATTTTATATTCTCATTGACAGTGTACAAGGGTTCAAATATCTCTATAACCTTATCAATACCTTTGTTACCTATCCTTTGTTTTTCTTTAAATAATTGCCATATAGAACCACAAAAGATTCAGATTAGTCAAAGTAATCTTGAGAAAGAAAAACAAACTAGAGGCATTATATCCTGACTTCAAATCGTATTACAAAGCTATAATGATTAAAACAGTGTGGTACTGCCCTGGCTGGCGTAGCTCAGTGGATTGAACGTGGGCTGCGAACCAGGCATCACAGGTTCGATTCCCAGTCAGGGCACATGCCTAGGTTGTAAGCCATGACCCCCAGCAACCACACATTCATGTCTCTGTCTCTCTCTCTCTTTCTCCCTCCCTTCCCTCTCTAAAAATAAATAAATAAAATCTTAAAAAAAAAAACCCAACAGTGTGGTACTGACATAAAGACAGACATATAGGCCTATGGAATGGAAGAAAAAGCCCATAAATAAACCCATACATATACAGTCAACTAATCTTTGACAAGGGTGATAAGAACACATAATGGGAAAAGAATAGTCTCTTCAGCAGATGGTGTTGATAAAACTGGATATCCACATGCAAAAAGAAAGAAAGAAAGAAAGAAAGAAAGAAAGAAAGAAAGAAAGAAAGAAAGAAAGAAAGAAATTGAAACTCTACCATCCATCATGTAAAAATAAGATAAAAATGGATTAAAGATGTAATACCTGAAAATGTAAAAATGCTTTAAAAATATAGAGGAAAATCTTTGTAGTATTGGTCTTGACAATGATTTCATATATATGAAACCAAAAGCACAGGCAACAAAAGCAAAAGTAGTCAAGTGAGACTACACCAAACTAAAATGCTTCTGCACAACAAAAGAAACAATCAGCAGATTGAAAAGGCAGCCTACAGAATGGTAGAAAATATTTGCACTTTTATGAAGGGTTAATTTTCAAAATAAGTAAGAAATCTTATAAAGGGTTAATTTCTAAAATATATAAGAAAGCCCTATAATTCACTGGGAATAAAAAGAAGGAAGTAAAAGGAATAACCTGATTGGAAAAAAGACCAAAGGGCTTTGATAGGCATTTCTCCAAGTAAGAATTACTAATGGCCACCAGGTATATAAAAAGATGCTTAACATGATTATCAGGAAAATGCAAAACAAAAAATTGCCTGGGAAATGCCCTTGGTAGTTGACTACTTCATAACATATTCTTTGTAACATACAGGGGTTTCCTTTTGCCTAGTTTCACTTCTCCTTTATCTCATATTTTCCTCTCTAAGATTATATTTCCAAAGAAATAAGTTGCACATAAGGCTCTGTTTTGGGAAAATCGAGGATAGCACATGCCATGAAACACATGCTCTGTATGAGGTACAGAGAGAGAAACACAATTGTCCACTGATGAAAATCTGCACAGGCCAAGGTCAGAAAAATCATAGGATGGAACAGCATAGGAATCTTGGAATTGACTAAAGACCCCCTTCGGAAGCTCTGGAACTAGGCTGTCCAATATAGTAGCCACTAGCCACATGTGCCTATTTAAATTTAAATGTAGGAGCCTCAGAATCCTAAACCCATGCAAACTATGAAATAATAAATAGATGTTGTTTTAAGACATTAAGTTTGTTTTGATTTATTACATAACAATAGAAAACTAAACAGTATTTATTTCTAATGATAAATTGTAAACTTTTAAGCAAAAGTTATAATTTTGTGTTCAAAGGGCAAGGTTTAGAATATTCCCCTCAAATCCAAGGCATTCTCTAATGAAGGTATAAACTACTCAACATCTCAGCAAATATCAAATAAGCTCTCATCACTTGGCAGGCATTTGGTTCTGCAGAGGTGTGGGGGTGGCAGGGGTGTGTGGGGGGTTGCTGAACACACAGCAGAAAAGGGACAGATGGCAAAGAGGGACAGGGGGAGCAACATAGTGGAGAAGTGAGTACATTACGTAGGGAGGTATGGGAAGTTGGCTGGGAAAGTGGTTGGCATAGAGCCCCCGCCCAAAGACTGTTCTGAGTCAGAAATAGGAGGAAACACCTACAGCCCAGTGGGAACTCCCTTATCAAACAGTTCTCATCTAAACTGGTTACTATCTTATTCTGTTCTCTTCAGAACACATGGAAACTCATGGCAGTGCAGGGACAGAGAAACCAGGTCTGTCTGCCCATAAAGAGACCCAAATATGCATTTCTTTATTGGCACAGTGAAATCTGTATCCAAGTTGGAAACATGCAGTTTACCAGCTGTGTGTAGTTTGTACCTCAAATTCCTCATACAAAGCAGTATCCTACCCTCTACTATTGGCTGGGTGAATGGCAATCTATGAATATTTATGGGAGAGGAAAGGAGCTGAGGGAAGAGGAGGACCTCAGACAGGACGCAGAACTCCACCTCTGCCAGGTAACCTTGTGGTCACATGTTCAAAGGCAGTGGGCAAGACTGGAGTCCTTTGTTGTGAGTGAGCTGGAGGGATTGGTATTCTGGGGGACTTTTGACAAAAAGTTTTAGAATTGAATTGAGGTTTATATGGGATATCATTCTTTTTTAAAAGACTATTGTGCCCATTTTTTCCCTTCGGGCTGCTGGCCCGGAAACTGCTGTAGGACCTTAGGAAGTTTCTGGAAAAAATGTTTTCTCTAGCTCTTCAACATCTTGGACTGCTTTAATTTTTTAAACATATAAAAGAAGTGTTATAAATAAAAGTATTTCCAATTTATGGTATAGAAAATGTTTAAAACATAAGGACGTTCAAAGAATAAAATAAATAATAGCTTTTACTCTACAGCCAAATATAGCCACTCTTCATGTTTTGCTGTATTTACTGTCAGATTTTAATAGATTTATGCATATATACATACATTTTAACAAAGAAATAATTATGTGACTATGTATTACATGGCATAATATTTTGCAAGATCTTGACATTGTCTGAACAGTTTCCCCATGACTAAACATTATTATTTTGTGATTTCAGTATATTCCATGACATAGCTACACAATAACTTGTTCAATCAATTTTCTCTTTGGGGGAATTTATTTTGTTTCCCTCTCATCATTTTTCTCCATATTATGTTGAAGTAATTCTCCTTAAAAATATTTGTATACATGAATGTATATTTCTCAGTGGAATAGAGAGTGCATGCAAATGTTTAAGGATTTCAATTCATTTTGCTTAACTCCCCCTAAGATAGTTCCTTGACTTTACACCCTTCCAGCTGTGTGTCACCAGTCAGTGTCCCCAATTATGGTCAGCCCCTTTAAAGGTGAATGCTCCTGTAGATACTGGTGACATTTTCCATCATGTCATTGTGTAGTAATTTGAAATCACCTGAATGTGTGCAAACCTCACAGGCTCAGGTGACATCATTCTCTCTTGACAGTCTGATAATGACTCATCAAATTGCAAAGCTTTGTTGAGCAATTTTTGTCTTATATTCTCCAAACATCTTGGAATTCTTTCCAAACCTATCTGAGCACTTGTGCATCATGCAGGTACCAACTGTTGACCTCTGGATATCAGTTTGTTGATTTGGAACATGAATGAGCTGTTTAAGCCTTTCATTCTAACATTTTATATCTTAATGACATGCTCTCTCTCAACTTTATGCTGGCCTTTTATCTTACCTGCATTTAACCTCTCTTCTTCTGAAACCTGTCTAAACTTTTTTTTCTATGATGCATTTGATTTTATGTTGTACTGTGAGAGGTACCTTGTGTGTGTGTGTGTGTGTGTGTGTGTGTGTGTGTGAGAGAGAGAGAGAGAGAGAGAGAGATGAAGGGGGAGAGATAGAGTGAGCATGTTATGTCCATGCTTTTTTTTTTTGTTAGTGTAAGTTTATATGAGAAAGGGGGTGATGATCACCCTTCTTAGGCTTCTACTGGGGCAGGCACTGTTGAGTCTGCTCCCCTGCAGCACTGAGGTCTTCTTCTTGGGCATTTGGTGAGAGAGAAATACTGATTAAAGTAATTAAATGTACATGTGTGTGTTGTGTGATTTTGGGGATGTGTCGGAGTCTACCTGTGTGCGTCTCTGTGGTGAGTGTGTGGGTGGGAATGTCTGTGGATTTGTCTGTGTGTGTCTGTGTGTGAGTGATTAAGTGCTTGGCTTCCATGTGTTGGGGCATTAGGATGGGAGGATAAGTGAAGAACAGATGATCATGTTGGAATATGTACAAGGACCATTTCTTTGAAAAAAGTAAATAAATAAACAAACTGAACAGAATAAATGTGATTTGGGGACAAGGACTCAGAGTCAGAGATAGCTTGAAGCAGGGACTATCTATATTTAGATATGACTTACTCAGGGGCAAGAAGAAAGTCCAGCTCTGGCTGAGGCTGCCCAAAGTAACAGGCTCTGGGTGATCTTGACTGCCTTCCCACTGGCAGCCCAGGAACACCCTGTGAGTACAACAGTCACACATACACATCTGCACATCTTTAGTGCCTAGGTCAGGCACTTTCTGTCAATAGCCCTCATCACCAGTCTTGCTGTGTGCAGTACCTACTTTGCATTGAGAGAACAGTGAAGAAAGATGAGTTGGACAATGACACACATAGCCAGCTATGGAGTTAAAAATGATTTAATGGGGGCAGAGCAGGGAAGAGTCACTTGATCCCCACCCCAATCACTCTTTAGATGCGCCCCGAGCAGCTAGAAAACTAGCTCAGCCAGTGAGACTTTCAGCCTTATTCAGGGGCTCAGAAGCCCTTCAGACTGAGAGTGAGGGACATCTTTTTAGAGGGTGCAAAGAGGAAGGGGTTATGACTCAGAGGGTTATCACAGCATGCTATTTATAAGTGGAACAGATAAGCAGAGTAGGGGAGGGGATTCAGCATTCAGTGGTTGGTTCCTCAAGGGCATGGCTGTGGGCCACATTACTTCTGCTTGGTTTGCTGAATTTGTGCTGGAATTACTGTTGAAGGACATGGCTCGGCAACCTTGGGATGGCAGGGCTCCAGAACCTTGGTCTGACATGGCTCAGGAACCACAGGATGGCAGGGATCTGGAACCTTGGTCTGACATGGCTCTGGCACCTTGGTGTGGCATGGCTCAGGAACCTTGGTGTGGCATGGCTCTGGCACCTTGGTGTGGCATGGCTCAGGAACCTTGGTGTGGCATGGCTCTGGCACCTTGGTGTGGCATGGCTCAGGAACCTTGGTGTGGCATGGCTCAGGAACCTTGGTGTGGCATGGCTCTGGCACCTTGGTGTGGCATGGCTCAGGAACCTTGGTGTGGCATGGCTCTGGCACCTTGGTGTGGCATGGCTCTGGCACCTTGGTGTGGCATGGCTCAGGAACCTTGGTGTGGCATGGCTCTGGCACCTTGGTGTGGCATGGCTCAGGAACCTTGGTGTGGCATGGCTCTGGCACCTTGGTGTGGCATGGCTCAGGAACCTTGGTGTGGCATGGCTCTGGCACCTTGGTGTGGCACGGCTCCTTGGTTTGGGGGACACATGGTTCCTGGGGTGGAGGTTGGCAGGGCTGTTTCACTTGCTGCTGCTGGAGCTGGGGGGGTGCGGTGCAAGGCTGCTTCTGCTGGTGGGAACTCATGCTTCAAAGGAGGCTGGACCTAGAGATCAGAACAGATGGTTTAAACAGGGATTAACTAGGAAAGAAGCCATGCTCAGTGCTAAATAAAATTAATTTCATGATCCTTTACAAGAGTGAGCCTCATCTCTACACAGGAGTGAGCTATGGCTGTCCTCCTACAGTTGAGAGTAAAACATGCTTTGACAATTTGTGGGCCCTTTTCAGAGGAGAAACTTAAAAGCAATTTGTTCATTCTATTTCAGTGGGATTTATTGCTCAGCTTCCTTTCTCTCTAAGAATGTCACAGTCCTCATTGACAAGTACCCATATTAGGTCTTTTGGAAGGCAATGTCTTAGAAATGACTGCAGTGTACTCACTCCTAGTACTACACAGTACACCTGTGACTTATGGGATGACTCTATGTGAATCCAAGCTCCTACAACCACACTCTAGCCTTTGCTTACACAGTCCCCTCTGAAATGCTTTCCTTCCCATCTCTGCTGTCCAAGTACTCCTCCATCGTAGCTCACATCATTGCCACAACTGAGAGCTCTTCGTGAGTGTGGCTCTCCAAAACTGCCACAGCCCTTCCCTGCCCCTTCTCCTCACACTAGTCACTATCCACTTTGTGCTTCATCTATGTATGTACATGCATTATCTTCCCTGCTAGGTTGTGAATTTCCTGAGTAAGTTCCTATGAATATGGGTATGATTTACCCAAAGTGCTTAGCATAGTGCCTTAAATATAATAAAAGGCTCAGTAGATCTATCATATGAGTTACAATTTTTATAATAAGTATCATAAACAGAGAGGACAGCAGTGTTTCTGAGAGTGCTCTGGGCCTGAGCTGTAGTTGTAAGCCTGTTTTTAACTTACTGTGGGGTCTTTCACAGGTCTGTGCCCTTCCCTGTCTCCCAGTTCCACAGCTGTCCACTGAGGTGGCTGACTTAACCACCTACCAAGTTCTCTTCAAACCTAAACTGTGCTTTAATTTAAGATAAAGATATCCCAATAGTCTCACTCTCTAATACCCCTCATCAGCCCTCTTACACATTTGCCTCTGTCTAGTTTCTAATAACAAAACAATAAACAAGAATTTCACATTGGTTCTAATCAGAGACTCACCTGGTTCACAGAGAAGATCAGGCTTTGTGGTCGCTCTGGTATGGTGTCAAGTCAATGGCCAGCTGGCTTTTTATAATGTGACTGAGCCCTGCCTTAAGAAAATAAAATCGCTCCAGGCCCCTCTGTTTTCTTTCCTCACCTGTTAACATGATTCACCCCACTCCCCTCAATTACTAGTTGGCTCAGCTTTTGTGATGAAAACCACCCACTTGGTATTCTTTGGCACTGGCTATCTGATGGTGATGTCACCTAGGCCTAATTCCCACTGCCACCCTCCCCCTTAGACCCAAATGTAGGGCTTATGTTGGGGGAGGGGTGAGTCACAGGCCTCCTGGAAGGTTTTATGAGTTAACCCTAGAGGGAAATCTGAGACCTTTTGTGATCTTGCCACCTTTCTGCTCTCTTCTTTCTTGTGATGTTTGTTCCTCATATTCTGTGGGATAGAATGCATTTGGGCATATGAACAAGTGGGAAAGGGAAGGGGAGCATTGGAGCTGTGGTGGGTACAAGTTGCTTGCAATGTAAAGGCAGATGCTAGAGATCATGAAATTGACTGAATGTAGACTCCTTGTCTGGGGGATTTAAAACCATTATATCCATTTCCCCCATCTTTCTCCTGACTCCATTGAACTACACACATTCAGAATTACGTAATTATCATCCCCCCAACCCCACCCCTTCATGACTGGTTGCTAATCTGGGTAAACCTGCTTTGCTTTCACCAACCACACCTTCACCCCTCTCCTACTTAAGAGATTTTCAAGGGCTAATTCATCTTCTGGGACAACCTTTCCCTCCACTCCACCCAGCCTTCTGGCCATGGCCCTTTCCTCCTTCCTAACCCAACTATATACCATCTCACCTAAAAACCTGGAACCCTTTTCTTACTACCTGCCCAAGCCCATCCATTGGAGCCCTCAGTGATGAATCCCCCTACCTTTGCCCACTCTCAACTCCAGGCCCAACACCTGGAGCTCTTACTGGCTGCTTTGTGCCCCCGCCCCTGTCTCTGTAGCTCCTGGGAGCTTTCTGAGTGTCAGAACTATGCCTGCTCAAAACAATGATGTTCTGAGGATAATATTTCTGTTCTCATCCATTCAACAAATATTAATGGAGTCCTTAGTATACACCAGTCATGGCTCATTTTAGGAGCTCTTTGTACAAAGACCACTTTCCCTCATGAGACTGGGAACTCCCTGGGACAAAAGATAGCCTTATTCAGAGCTACTAGTGTAATGGATCTCGGAGAGCCTCAGTCCACATTCCTCATGTGATAATTGGGGTGTTTGAGGCCACGAGAAGTGAAATAATTCACCTAAGATCAAACAACAAACCCCATAAGAAAAGGAATTCTATATAGATATCCTATGTCCTCCTTTGTCTTAACCCCTCCTAATGCCTACAGAAGAAATTAAGCAGGAACATGATTAAAAGTGGAAAGGGGGAGCCCAGACTTCCTGGCTTGGAGCTGGGTCCACTCAGTCTTGGGAAAACTTTGTGTGTATGGCAATGTGGAAAGACACAAAGAGGGTTCCTTTTGGGTAAGCCCTTAATCTTTGTTAGGATGAATCCTCTTAAGTAGTCATCAATCTGCTTAATGTTTGAAGTGGCTCTGGGGATTAATAGAAAGTATTTCTAGCTCTGTTAAAACTAGGAGGGGACATGAATTAGCATAGGTGGAAGTAAGGCACTAGTTTAGTTTATCATTACTCAGTGGACCAGGATCTGAGAGGAAGGAAAAGGCTAAAATTCCAGTTTTGAACAAGTTGCTTTCACTCTGGAATAGGTACCATAGTGATAGAGTCTGGGAACCTGGACAGTAATGACACTGAGGATGGCATAAGGTGAGCAGCCTCTGAGCACCTGCCCAGGTATACATTTCCTCCACTATGATCAGGTCCTGGCCTTTTCTGGGAACATAAGAACAGGGATTCCTTGGGTCCTCACACCAGCAATTTCCTCTAATCAACATAACATAAAATGAAGTCACTGGTTCAGAGCTGCCTTCAAAACACAATCTGTTATTAGGTGTGGCCTTAGGAAAATCCAAACCACCCTTAAAACCCAGGTGTGTGGATAGTTTCTCCTTCTCATTTGCCTCCACTGCCACCAAACACACATTTAAGTATTTGTGGAGAACCTGCTGGCTCCACAGCTGAGTCACCTCTCATGACCTTGAGTCCTGGACCAGCCTCCCACTGAGTCCCCGTAGTCAATAGTCCACATCCATCCTCACATGGTACCTGGTGTGCGGTAAGTAGCTGCTTGGTGAGCTGGTGATTGTAGAATGACTAACTGACTGACTGAATGATTGGATGAATAAATTAATGAATGGCATTATTTGTAAACAGAGGCATAGAGACTGCTGGAAAGCCCCTGATCTTTGGGGATGAGCTGATAAAATAAGGGCTCAGCAAAAGATAGATGGCGCTTCCACTGCCTTCCCCACACATCTGCCTTACTATCTGTCAGTTAAACAACCCACCTCTCTCTGGGCTGCTGCCAGCATGTGGCCACAGCTGGGCTCCAAGCCTCTCACCTCAGTTTAGCTTCCCTCTGGGCTTGATTCAGGTCCCTTTCTTCACCCTAACTCCCTCTTAGGAGCCCCTGACAGAGGGAGAACAGGAAGAAATTGCTGCTGTCCCTGGTAGAATTTTCAGCCCCAAGGAAAGTCCTTTCTTTCTTTTTTGTGTGTGACTTAAAACAACAGAAATTTATCATCTCACAGCTGTCAAGCATGAAGCATGAAATCTAGGTATCAACAGGGTAGGTTCCTTCTGGGAGCTCTGAGGGAGAATCTCTTCCATGCCTCTCTCCTAGCTTTAGGTGTTTGCTGGTGATCTTTGAATTCCTTGGCTTATAGATGTACCACCCCAATCTATGCCCTCATCTTGACATGGCTTTCTCCTTTGTGTGTCTCTTCTCTTCTTAAAAAGACACTAGTGGGTCACATTAGATCAAGGGCATATCTCCAGTAAGATCACATCTTAACTAATTACCGTTTCCAAATAAAGTCACATTCTGAACTTCCAGGAAAGAACTCCTAGATTGTTTATTTAACCCACTATAGTCCACCAGCCTGGCTTCCTGAAAACTCATGTCTGTCCCACATGCAAAATAATATTCACCTGTCCCAACATCCTCAAACACTTTAACTCATTCCTGCTCCAACTCTAAGACCAAAATATCATTTAAATATAAACTCAAAGCACCCAAATAGCAATGACTAAATCAGGCATAGGCTCTGGGTATGGTCCGTTATAGAACAAACTTCCTCTTTATCTGTAAACTTGGGAAACATCTAACCACCAAAGCCTGGTTCCTGATCCCATTTGACAGAGAGAGAGGTAAGGGATGGGACCTTTCCTATTAACAATCCTGATGCCAATACTTAGGATAGTGTCTAATACTCTGCTCACGTTCAATTACTATTTCTTTTATTCCTTGCTATGAAATTCATTTGGTTAACAAAATTATACAGTTTCAGGTGCATGTTTATACAACACATCTTCTGAACACTGTATTATGTGTTCGCCACCCCAAGGAAGACTCCTTTCATCACCATCTATCCCTCCATACCCCATTCCACTCCACCACCTCAGCAGTCACCACACTGCTGTTCGTGTCCATGAGTTTTCCTCTTTCTTTTCCTTTTGCTCAATCCTTCCACCCCTAGCTCCACAACTCCCCCCACAACAGCTGTCAGCCTGCTCTCTTATCTGTGACTCTGTTTCTATTTTGCTTGTTAGTTCATTTTGTTCCTTATATCCCACATGTAAGTGAAATCATAAGGTACTTGTCTTTCTCTGACTGGCTTATTTCACTCAGCATAATGTTCTTCAGGTCCATCCATGCTGTTGCAAAGAGTACAATTTTCTTTTTTATTTTTTATGGTCAAATAATATTCCATTGTATAACTGTACCGTGGCTTTTTAAACCTACTCATTTACTGATAGACACTTGGGCTATTTTCCAGATATTAGCTATTGTAAATAACACTGCAATGAACATAGGAGTGTTTATGTTCTTTCAAATTGGTATTTTGGATTTCTTTGGGTAAATTCCCAGAAGTGGAATCACTGTGGTAATGTCATACTGCTTTCCACAGTGGCTGTATCAATCTACATTCCCACAAACAGTGCACAAGAGTTCCCTTTTCTCCACATCCTTGCCAACACTTATTGTTTATTAATTTATTGATAACCATTCTGACAGGTATAAGGTGATACCTCATTATAGTTTTAATTTGCATTTCTCTGATGATTAGTGATGTTGAGCATCTTTTCATATGTCTATTGGTCATCTGTATGTCATCTTTGGAGAAGTGTCTATTCAGGCCCTCTGCCTGTTTTTCAGTTGGGTTGTTTGTATTTTTCTGTGTTAAGTTTCATAAGTTCTTTATAAATTTTGGATAATAAGCCCTCATCAGATATATCATGGAAGAATATGTTATCCCATTCAGTGGGTTGTCTTTTCATTTTATTGATGGTTTCCTTTGCTGTGCAAAACCTTTTAGTTTTATGTAGTCCTATTTGTTTATTTTTTTCTTTTGTTTCCCTTGTCTGAGGAAGTATATCAGAAAAAATATTACTATGAGAAATGTCCAAGATTTTACTGCTTATGTTTTCTTCTAGGATTTTTATGGTTTTGAGTCTAACATTTAAATCCATTTTGTCCTTATTCTTGTATATGGTATAAGAAGGTAGTCTGGTTTCATTTTTTTTTGCATTTATCTGTCCAATTTTTCCAACACTATTTATTGAATATTTATTTATCTTTATCCCATTGTATGTTTTTGCCTCCTTTGTCAATATTAATTGACTAAAAAGGCATGGGTTTATTTTTGGGCTCTCTGTTCTGTTCCATTGATCTATATGTCTGTTTTTATGCCAGTACCATGCTGTTTTGATTACTATGGGCTTGTAGTATAGTTTAGTATATTATAGATATCAGGTAACATGATTCCTCCAACTTTAGTCTTCTTTCTCAAGATTGCTGTGGCTATTTGAGGTATTTTGTGATTCCATATACATTTTTGGAATATTTGTTCTAGTTTTGTGAAATACACCATTGGTATTTTGATAGGAATTGCATTGAATCTATAGATTGCTTTGGGTAGTATGAACGCTTTAATGATGTTAGTTCTTTGTACCCACAAACATGATATGCTTCCACTTATTTGTATCTTCTTCTATTTCTTTTTCTAATGTTTTATAATTTTCCAAGTACAGGTTTTTTACATCCTTAGCTAAATTTATTCTGAGGTATTTTATTCTTTTTGAAGCAATTATGAATGGGATTGTTTTCTTAGTTTTCCTTTCTGACAGTTCATTATTGGTGTATAAAAATCCAAGGAATCTGATTTCTGCTCCTCTGTTTACCCCACATAGTTTGTCCCAGACTCTGGAGGATTTGAACCCAGCTCTGAAGCTGGGTACTCTGGTTCCTCCTTTGGCCCTGACTCTGGATGCAAAGGAATTTCCCTGTCACCTGGTACCCTGCACTGCTCAGGCTCTCCTGCCTGCCTCAACCTGTGCTTCCTTCTCTCTAGCAAACACTGCTCTGGCTCTGAACTCTGGAACTTTCCATTGACCCCCAATATCATTCTTCCTGTTTGTTGACCTGAAGCTTATTTAGTGGTTGGTATTAAGTCTGTTTTCCCTGTCAAATAAACTTTGTTTCATTGTCAAGGTAAGGCCCCGCTAATAAATCTGGACCTACAAACTCCCCACATAGAAAAGTGGGGGGAAGCAGGTGGCTTCCAATGGTAAGTCCATCTTCCAGGGTTCCTCAGGCTTTTACAGGAGCCTCTCCTTAGTTCACAGGAGGCTGCTGTTCTTCCTAAGCAGGAACCTGTCTGAACCTGAACCTCCATTAGCTCTGAGCTGCCTCTGGTTCACCACCCATTCACACAGCAGGGCAGACTGGCCCTGAGCCTAACCAGTTATCAGGCCCTTCCTGACTTTAGTCACTCCCTCCTCCTTTACTTCCCCGAGGCTCAGAGCAGGCAGAGAATATTCTGCGGAATTTTAATTCTAGTCATTTTTAGCATAGGAACCCATATTTGAAATATGGCAACATCTAGAAACAGGGAGCATTAAGAGAGTTTTACTTTTACTTCTTCCTCCTCCCTCCCCCCCATCACTGTTAGGAGCAGGTTATTGGCTGCTTGTTACAGGTCATGATGGTTAAAGAGAAAAGTCTCTATAACACACAGGATCCCCATCTGAAAAAGAGGAGGAAAAGGGAGAAGCAACACCAGGCCCCAGGGGTTTAGAAGCCTCCTGAGCACTTTGGCCCAGCAGGCAAGGAAAGCAAAGGTTGCTAGTATGGATGCAGAGGTGGGAGAGTCGGGGGCATCCTGGCACTGACAGCCTCTACCCAGCTCTGTGTCCCATACTGAGGAAGGGACAAAGAGGATGAGAAAGGGACTGGCCCAGGCTTCAGAGCTTGCCTAGCAGCAGAATTAGACCAACACCTGGGATACAGGGTTTCCTCTCCAAGCCACTATCTCCCTAAGAATAGATGATGCCTCTCTCCCTCTTTTCTCTTTTAAATCCCTGAAGGGATAGATAAACATTTAAATTATCTTCTGTGTTCAAGGTGGGTAGAAATTGTTTCAAAGCCTTGTTCTGCCCTTGTTTGTTGGATGACCTTGAGCAAGTTACCTAAACTTTTCTTCACTTTAATGTTCTTATCTTCAAATTGGGAACTTTAGATTGTACTTTACAAAATTATTGTGAAGATTAAATGAAATGATGCTTCAGACAGTTTTAGGATGAATAGGTTAAAAATATTGTTCATAATGATTCTTGCTAATTTGTCTTATTCTTTCCTTTCCTCCCACTTGAACTCAGATGAGACTTCTTCTATCATCTGTATAATTTTCTTTTTCTGTTGTGTGTGTGTGTGTGTGAGAGAGAGAGCGAGAGAGAGCGAGAGAGAGCGAGAGAGAGAGAGAGAGAGAGAGAGAGAGAGAGAAGGGCCCTTTATCTATAGCCTTTCCACTAAACTTTCAGATGTACATATTGACTGGATTATATCATGAGTTATTAGATAGTGGTGATGACTATACAGTCCATGGTTTATATGAGTTGGGGTATAGGGGGTGGTTAAAGTTGTTGGTGATTATGCAGTGACATAGGCATGCCCCAGATACAAAAACTGAGGCAGAAAAATGTTAAGTGACTCTTCTAAGAAATTACAAAGATAGAGTGTGCCAGGACATGATTGCTTAATCCTGCCACATTGCTTCTCAATACTAGTAAAGCATGGGGCATTGCTGGAAGACTACTCTTAGAAGAGACACCAACTAGGTCCTGACATTCTTGCACAACTGAACTGATCAATTGCCCATCTATTATCCATTTGACATGAAGTTTCCCTGGGCATGGTTGATCATAAGATACAGATAGATAACTATTGAATTTTGAAATAGAATCGGGGATGGTGCAGACTATGTGCTAGGTGTGTTCCCCCTCTGATCATGCATTGCCCCATGGACTGTTGAAGGGGCACAGTGACAAGCACATGGCTAAACATTTTCCACAGACACTCCAGAACCCCACTAGAGGGGATTACTGTTTGCAGTTGTTGGACTTGCCCTTTGTTCGGGTGTGCCTGCTTCATCCTGATCCACCTCTGAGACCCAGCACCTCTAGAGTGCAGAGTGGCCTCCAAAGATCACAGGTATAAAAACATAAAGTTCTGGGTTCAGATTGTGACTCTGGTCCTTACCAGCAGTGTATGAGTTTGGGAAAGTTTCCTAACAATAGCGTCCATTTGATTGGCACCCCCAAAGTGTTAGATTTTGTTCTGGACAACTGACGCTAATTGTCACAACAGCAGTGCTAGGAACAGATAATTAAAACCATTGTACAGATGTGGAAGTTGAGGAACAAAAGAATTAAGTCACCTACTCAAGTTTACATGGCAAATAGGTGGCAGGTCCAAGATGCAAATCCAGTACTGTGACTCTGAGGCCTTTATGAATCTTGGTTTATCTTATGCATACATTAGGAATGATAATATTGGCTTCTAGAACTGTTATTAAATGGAATTACATATGCAAAGCTACTAGTATAGTGACTAGAGCAGAGTTGATGGATACTAGATACCAGTGCATTTCTTCTCCTTAGGATCTGAAGCACATCAATTATTAGAAACTCATCTCCAGTGACTCAGAACATTTCATAAAATTCTTGGTCTATGAAGTAGTCAGTCAGTCAGTCATTTGTTTAACACATGTTTGCCAAATGACAACCAAATGTCAAGCATGAAGTCTGGTGAAGAAATAGGCAGCTTTTGACGAGCTTCTGGGACCCAATACCCATCAGTGAAGAGTGTTTCCTCAACTGACTTAAGCATAAGACTTACTTGAGATTCTTTTTAAAATACAGCTGCAACCTCTCCATCTTGATAAAATAGAAATAGCTAAAGGAGACCTGGGGATTTGTATTTCTGAAGTGTTCTTCAGGTGGTGGGGAAACACTAGACTCTAAACCCAATGTCTTTTCTACCTTCACTGCAATTAACATCGTCTACTTTCTTTTAAAAAAAAAATCCCTATCTGGCCTCCACTTCAGTTTTATTCAATCAGTCCATTTTTAGAAAGTCTTCAGATACTATCAGGGTTGAAAATCACTCCTCTCACAGACTATCTTCACTCCTAATGCCTGAATCTAGGCAGAGAGTCCCAGTCTCATGACCTAATCCAGGTGGAAGTAGTTGCAGGTGGGTGAGAGGAGGTGCAGGTGGGTGCTAAGGTGTCATAGTAATGTTGATGCAACTAGATGCTGATAAATGTGGGTGTTTGGCCTGAGGATATTGAGAGCCCTGAGAAGAAGTTAAGTCCCATCCAAGGAAGGTGAAATATTTATACTTCTACACACCCTGAACCCCACCTTTCCTCCAAGGAATCGTCAAAGGACAGGCTCAGGCTGAGCAGGTCTTGGAGCCAGTGGTCTGGAGTCAGGAAATGACACTGTGTCACCTGCCTAGATTTCATCATGTGAATGGTATGGAGAGTTTTTGGTGATATAGGGAAGGAAAACTTTACCTCTAGCTATCTTAGGTTTTTAGCTGGACTCTTTAAAAAAGACAGATTAACAATAACAATAGAAAAATGAACATTTTTTTATGTGTGCACATCTTGAGGGAGGAATCTGAAACAAAGAGAAACTCAAAGCAGTACCCAGGACTGCATCTTGTATAATGTATTCAACAAAGAGCAATACATTTGTAGAGAAATGACAGGACAAGGGAAAGCAGCTTTAGGCTTCTAAGGGCAGCAAATTGTGGGAAGATAAATATATGAGTGGGAACTAATGGAGGACAATTTGTTTGCAGATTTGTCTGATGTCATTTCTGGACTGATAAGGGTCTGTATCCAGTAAAAGAAGAATTTATATCCTGCTTCTAGCAGAAGAGGGGAAAGGTTCTGTTGTGTTTGCTTTCTTAACTGCTTTCTGCTCCAAGTAACTTTTATATCAAAGAGGCATATTATGGGTGACATATTTTGATTTCCTGTAGTGGATCAAAGTCTCATACTTCCTACTTTGGAGGAGCTTCTGGCAGGGACAAATTATGACCTTTGGAGTCCCAAAGTACTGAAACTTACAGTTTTCTTCCCTCCTGCCTTTCCTGACCATGCAAAAAAAATCTTTATTTTTTCCAAATCACCTAAAACACACTACTGTTGCTTCTTTTTACATTTTCTGGTTACTTCAGTCTAAAATTATTCACGAAATCTGACATTCTTTCATTTGTTCATTCATTCATTTATTCATTCCCCAATTTTCTGGGTTTTGCCTATGTCCCAAACACATTTCCTCTGCTTATTAGGAGATCAGCAGATCTAGTTTAATGTGAGTAGTGTGGTTGGGCTAGAAAACAGGACCCACTAAAATGCAAAAGACCAAAAGAATCCATAAATCTACCTAATTTTAGGGCAGGAAGAAAGCATCCAAATCAACTTCTCATATGTGGACAAAGCACCATGGTGTAGGGACTCACTCGAGGTTACGTATCTATTTAGTACAGAGCCAGAACTACAGCCCTCTTCTCTTCTTTCCCAGTCTATAATGCCCCCCAAGCTGAAAAAGAGATAACAGTTGCATATTAGCATAATTCCTGAGTAGTTAAAAGCCACACTCTAGGTACAGGTGTGGACACTTACAGCAGTTACCATCGCCAGCTGTCAGTAATAATAAGATCAATCATTTATTGAGCATATACCATATCCAGCTAATTTACAGAGATTATCTCTAATCCTCACAAAAGTTCTGCAAATAATTGTTATTAAACCATAAAGCTTTTCAATATGAGAAAACTAAGGCTTGGACTCTAAGTGAATAGATGTAATCACACAGCTAAGAAACAGAAATGCTGAGATTCATCTCTGTTCATTCTGACTATGGAAACTTGCTCCTTTCTTGAAAGGAATTGACTGTCACAATAGCTCCCATACAGAAGCCAAGGTCTGGGCACTTTGTCTTTAAGGAGCTACTGACCAGAGGAGGTGGCAAGGAATGTACCGGTGGGCTTGTGATGGGGCAGCTGGATCAGGTGTTCTGTCTCTGGGGTGGAAAGAATTTTCTGGACAAGCGGAAGGATAGAGCAAGGAGTTGGTTGTAAGCTCTCCCTCCCCTACCACTAAGAGGTTTTCTAAATATACTTTCTTTTCCAGAAAGAACAAAAATATTATTTTCATCACACTAATGTGTGAGGTTTGAAGACAGGATGGGTAGGAAATCAGTGAAGTTTGCACAGAAACAGGAAAAAAATCACTGTTTGTCAAGTCAATCAGAATGAAAATATTGTCCAAGTACTTTTTAAATCCATACAGCCTTTTATAAAAATTTGGAAGCACAATGTTATACAGAAAAATGCAAAGAGCTCAATGATTTCCACAGAGTGACTACACCTATCTACCTAGCACCCAGATAAAGTCACAAAACTTGACTGGTTTCCTGGAGCTCCCTTACTCACCTTCAAGTTATTTTGACCCTAAGTAGATGGGGTCATTTAATACAGAGGTGTCCAACCCATGGCCCATGGGTCACATGTGGCCCAGGATGCTTATGAATGTGGCCCAACAAAAAATCGTAAATTTACTTAAAACATTATGAGATTTTTTTTGTTTTCATTGGTGTTTGTGTATTTAATGTGAGGCCCAAGAAAACTCTCTTTCCTCTGGTGTGGCCCAGAGATGCCAAAAGTTTAGACACTAATATGTAGTTTTAATGTTTCTGTCTTTCTCTCAAAATTGTGTTTGTGAGATGTATGCATGTGATGTACTGTGGTATATCCAATCTCATTGTTGTGTGGTATCTCACTGTATGAATATACCACCAGTGTTTAGCATCTTTTTAATGTTTATTTGTCACCTGGACATTCTCTTTCATGAAGTACCTGTTCAAGTCTTTGCCCATTTTCCAGTAGGTTTCTGTAGTTTTTATTAATTTTAGGATTTCTTGATATATTCTGAACATAATGCTTTGTCTATAATATGTTCATATATATATGTGTTTATATATATGAGTCTGCGTATGTATGTAAAATTCTCCCAGGCTGTGTCTTTGTGTCTTTTAATAGTATCTTTTGTTGAACAGAGTTCTTAGTTTTAATGCACTCAAATTAATTAATGGAATTAATTAATACAATTAACTAATTTCTAAAGGACACATTTTGTGCCCTTTAGAAAATCTTTGCCTACTCCAAGGCCAGTAAAACATTCTTCTGTCTTTTCTTCAAAATCACATATTGTTTTAACATTCAAATTCATATCTATAATTTATCAGGGAATTAAGGTGTATCTGTTCCATTTGAATACCCATTTTACTCATTGTCATTTATTGAAAAAATATTATTTTCTCACTTGTTTGCAATTCTATTTTTTTGCAATAAGTCAGATGCTTGTGTGTGTATGACTCTACTAGACTATAATAGTCTTTTAATAATAGTTTTTAATATATAAACATGGTACATGTCTTCATTTGTTAGTTCTCTAGTTTTTTTCAATATTGCTTTACATTTTTAGTATAAATTTCTCATAAATCTTTCATTAAATTTGGCTGAGGTGATTGATGCTATTTTTTGGTTTCTTTTTTCCCCTATTGTTACTAAGATATGATTGACATATAACATTGTGTAAGTTAAGGTGTAGAGTGTGATGATTTGATACACTTATATAATGTGGGATGTTTGTCTCTATTTTTATTGAGATTAAATAAACAAAAAGCACAAATCTTCAGTACAGTGCATTGAATTTTTATATACATATGTACCCAAGGAGCCACCACCCACAGACTGAGAATATCCCCAAACCCCAGAAAACTCCATCATGTCCCCTCTAGTCAGCACTCTCCTCAAGAACAACTATTATTCTGACTGTAATAAAGGAGCAGATTTTCTCCTGGCCTTACAATTTTAAACTCTCAATCTGGTATGCTCCCAAGGTCCCTCTTCCTGTCAGGTTGCAAAATCCAATCATTGTTCCAGTCTGCCTTTCAGAAACTTTCTGCTTAGGTTTCTAGTACCTTGATGTGAACATTTCCTAAATTAACTATATTGTCATTTACTTGAGGTGCTCCAGAACAACCACCAACTCTTTCAATTTCTCGCCCTGTAGCAAGAATCTTTTATGGTGAAAAGCCTAGGTCTTCCTTCTTCTGTTCATGCCCAGGATCCAGAAATGATCCTGGGGTATACAAAAATTCCAGCTTACCCCTGAAGTATGCCTCTCTCTGGAGTTTTGGAGTCCCCAGGTAATTTATAAATTTATTCTAGATTGTACTAGACTGTGGGTTTACCACAAGCTATCCCATTTCACTCAAGCAGAAGTTTTTCCTTCAGTATTTGGAAAAGCCAGCTCTGCAGTTGGGAAATATTAAAAACAGTAAGACCCTCAGGTCTTAAGGGTTCATACTTTAGTAGGGGAAATAAACACATAAAGGTGAACTATTATGCAAAAATATATACATAATTCATAAAAACTATAATAATAATCTTAATAAAAATTTGTACAAAGTGTCATGAGAGCTTATCATAGGTTTTAGTTCTTTATAATATGTTGAGTGAGGTACCATGGAAATATTTGGGCCCTGAACCAGACCTTTAAAACTAAGAAGATCTCTGAGAGAGCAAAGTAGAGAAATGGTATTCTATGCCCAAGGAGGAGCATTAACAAAAAACAGAGGTATCAAAATTGAATGATATATCTGGGGAAAAGTGAATTATCTGGTGCTGCAGGACCATGGTATGATCTGGGTCTTGTAGGTAACTGACAAAACCAACTGTAAAACTGCACACATTCTGTAGATGCCATCACTGGAACAACCTTTCCCTGCATAGGAAAATGACTGTGACTTCCAAAGGCAGACTGAAACTCAGGATAGACTGTCTCAGGAGCCAGCTCTGGAACCAGCACGGCAGAGTGGGCAACTAAACTTATACAGAGCTTGCTAGTAATATGGATGAGTGACTAAGTAAGGGAATGAGTGTGAGTTAATGAGTAAATGAATGGGTGATAAATAAACAAAAATATAAAAATTCATTTTCAAAACAGGCTCATCACACAAACACAAAAGAAAGAAGACCCAAATAAATAAAATAAAAAATGAAAAGGAAGTAACAATAGACATCATATAAATACAAAGAATTTAAAAAATTGTGAAAAACTATATGACAACAAATTGGATAATCTAGACAAAATGGCTAAATCCTAGAAACATACAATCTTCCAAAACTGAATCAAACAGAATAAAAAATATGAATAGACTGATTAGAACTCATTAAATTGAAGCAAAAAGCAAACAAACAAAAACCCCAACAAACAAAAGCCCTGGACTGGATGGGTCACAGGTGAATTTTGCCAAACATTCTGAGAAAGACTAACACTTCTCCTTCTCAAACTATTTCAAAAAATTCAAGAGGAGTGAAAACTGCCAAGTTTGTTTTATAAGGCCAGCATTATCCTAATTCCAAAACTAGATAAAGGCACTACAAAAAGTAAAATTATAGGCCAACATCCATGATGCACATATATGTTAAAATCCTCAACAAAATATTAGCACATCAAATACATCAAAAGATTGTACAAATGATCAAGTGGGATTTATTCCAGGAATGCAAGGTTGGTACAACAATCACAAATCAGTAAATGTGATGTGCTGCACAAATAAAATGAAGGAAAAAAAATACCATATAATCTTATCAATAGATGCAGGAAAAACATTTGATAAACTCCAGCACCCTTTTATGATAAAAACTGTTAGCAAAGTGGGAACAGAGGGCACATACCTTAGTTGGGCAAAACTAAGAGCATTTCTCTTAAGAGTGAGAACAAGACAGGGATGTTCACTTTTACCACTCTTATTCAACATAGTACTGGAAGTCCTAGCCACAACAAGTAGACCAGGAAAAGAAATAAAAGGCATATAAATTGGAAAGAAAGAAGTGAAGTGTCATTATTTGCAGAAGGCATGATACTGTATGTAGAGAACCCTAAAGATTCTACCAAAAACTATCAGAACTGATAAATGAATTCAGTAAAATAGCAGAATACAAAATAAATATCCAGCTATCAGCTGAATTTTTATACACCAATAATGAACTATGAGAAAATGAAACTAAGAAAACAATCCATTTACAATTGCATCAAAATATAGAATACTTAGGAATAAACATAACCAAGGATGTAAAAGACCTGTACTCAGAAAATTATAAAACAGTGAAGAAAAAAATTGAAGATACAAATACCATATTTTTCCATGTATAATGTGCTCCCATGTATAGTGTGCACCCACATTTTTGGTCCCAACTTTCAGGGGAAAAAATCCTTTCATTTTAATTTTTTAATTCAATTATTTATTCTTTTATATTTAGAAACAAAACTGATTACCATATTCTGGGGCATTATTTTACACATGGATATCATTATTGCTTTCTAGAGTTACACTTTTAATGCGTAAGCATAAATAAAATAATTAAAGACATTTACATAGATATGGAATTAGTACTACCCATGTATAATGTTCATCCTTATATTTCCCTAAAAAAAGTGTACATAATATATAGCAAAATATGGTAAATGGAAGCATATACCATGTTCACAAATAGGAAAAATTAACATCATCAAAAGGTCCATACTACCCAAAGCAATTTATAAATTCAACATGATTCCCATAAGATATGGAACAATTCCAAAAACTTATATGGAACCACAAAAGACTGCATAGCCACAGCAATCTTGAGAAAGAAAAACAAAGTTAGAGGAATCATGCTACTTAATATCAAACTATACTACAAGGCCATAGTAATCAAAACAGACAAATAAATTGATGAAACAGAAACAAACCCACACCTTTATGGTTAATTAATATGTCACAAAGGAGACAAAAACATACAATAGAGTAAAGACAGTCTATTCAATAAAAGGTGTTGGGAGATATGGACAGATACATGCAAAAAAAATGAAACTAGACCACCTTCTTATACCCTACAGAAGAATAAATTCAAAGTGTCTTAAAGACTTAAATGTTAGACTTGAACCCATAAAAATTCTAGAATTTAGGCAGTAAAATCTCAAATAATTCTCATAGTGATATTTTTTTCTGTTATATTTTCTTGGCAAAGGAAACAAAAGAAAAACAAATATGACTACATCAAATTAAAAAGTTTTTGCACAGCAAAGGAAACCATCAAAACAACGAAAAGATAACCCACTGAATGGGAGAACATATTCTCCTATGATACATCTGGTAAGGGCTTAATATTCAAAATGTATAAAGAATTTATGTAACTAAAAACAAACAAACAATCCAATTAAAAGATGGGAAAAGGGCCTGAATAGACACTTCTCCAAAGAAGTCAAATGCTTGGCCAATAGACATATGAAAAGATGCTCAATATCACTAGTCATGAGAGAAATGTAAATTAAAACTACAGTGAGATATACCTCACACTTGTCAGAATGACTATCATCAATAGTCAACGAACAGCAAGTATTGGGGAGGATGTGGAAAAAAGTGAACAGTTGTGCACTGTTGCTGGGAATGAGGATTGGTGCAGCCACTGTGGAAGTTTCTTCAAAAAAATTAAAAATGAAAACTTCCTTATGACCCAGTGATTCCACTTCTGGAAATGTATTTGAAGGAATCTGAAACATTAATTCAAAAGAATATATATACTCCTATGTTCACTGCAGCATTATTTACAGTAGCTAAGATTTGGAAGCAGCCCAAATGTCCATCAGCAGATAAAGGGATAAAAAAGCTGTGGTACATTTGCATGGTGGAATACTATTCGACTGTAAAAAAGAAGGAAATCTTACTTTTCATAAAAGCATTGATGAATCTGGAGAGTATTATGCTAAATGAAATAAGTCAATCAGAGAAAGACAAATACCATATGATTTCACTGATATGTGGATTATAATGAAAAAATATACAAACAAACAACATAAAAACAGACTCATAGATACAGAGAACAGACTGACAGGTGTCAGAGAGGAGAGGGGTTGAGGGGCTGGGTGAAAAGGTGAAGGGATTAAGCAAAGAGCCCCTCACAGACAGAAAACATATGGGGATTACTAGAGGGAAAGGGGGGTTGGGGCAGGTAGAAGAAGGTAAAGAGATAAATGGTTATGGAAGGAGACTTGACTTTGGGTGGTGATGATTGTTTAGAATTGTACATTTGAAACCTGTATAAATTTATTAATCAATATCACCCCAATAAATTCAATAAAAAATTTTAAAGCACAAAAACTCCAAATTAAAAAAAATTCATATTTGCAGAAGTGCTTTGTAGTACTCTTACATCATTTAACTTCTGTCTAATTTTTCAGAAAGACAACTTCTGAGAGGGAAAACCCACATTCATCAGGTAGGCCAGGTGCTTTTAATGGTAAGAGCTAACTTTTCCTTCCTTTATCCTTCCCTAGATATGATTACTTACACGAGTCTCCCAGACCTTTGTCAGCTAGTCCCTGGGCTTTTTCTCCCCCTTCTTTACTTGAGATGCACCAGTATTTGACCTTCTTTTTAGTTATTGGAGAATAACTGTACATGAGGATGCTTTCCTGGGCACATGTGTGTTCACACGCTCACTTCCCCCAAATACCCACTCTGAACCATATAATGGATCACAGACTGGAGCCAGGAAACAGACAATGACATGAAGCACAGATTTATTAGGGGAGGAAATAAGACAGAAACTGAGGGAGGGGGAGCTGGGGAAGGAAATGAGGCAGGAGCTGTGCATCAGCCTCTGGTGTCCCTACTAACCGGGGTGGAATCCTAGAAGAAACCCAGATACATTTCTTGCTTTGGGACATGGATACAGCATAGCTGTGGTCAAGCTGAAGGTTGGAAAGAATGAGGCCTCTTCATGTCCACTTAGGAGAGAGTCAGGGTAGGGTATAAAAGACTTGGAGGCAAAGGTGATGTGTGTGAGTAGGGTCTCAGTGGGAAGAACTTCTGATAGTGCTTCACTGGACCCTGAGTAGGAGGAGGTGGAAGAAGGAAGGATCCATCTGGTAGTCTGGGTGGCAAGCAGGTTGTATTCCAGTTGATCTTTACTTCTGTTTACTCTTGGGGGTTTGCTGGGCCAAGGGGCATGTCTGCTGGGCAGGGACAGAGGTGCCCTTGGGTGGATACTGCTTCTTGGTCTGGGGAGCACATGGATCCTTGGTTTGGGATGCACACGTCTCTTGACATTTGACAGGTGGTGGCTGACAGGGCTGTTTCATCTGCTGCTGCTGGATCTTCTGGGATAGCTGTTGCTGCTGCTGCTGCTGCTGCTGCTGCTGCTGAGAAGACATTGCTGCAGGTGATTCTGAAAGAAACCCAGGCAGGGGACACCATGAGAAAGGCTCCCTCCCTGTCTTCTCTCTTCTGACACCTAGAAGAGTGTTTTCTCCACCAGCCAAGAATGTGATAAGTGATTAATAGCCTCAAATTGGTTAATGGATTGATTCACATGTACCCATTGTGATCCTCCCTTCTCTTTTTCTTTTTTCTTCTATGCTGTTTCATTTCCTATTTTCCTGAATCTTCCCATGGACTCCTCACTTAACTAAATACATACTTTATTTCTAAGAAAATAGAAAATATGATGGGTGTGCTGAGCTGATAATTAAAAGGTAGCTCAAATGTTTTACAAGATCAAGGCATGAGCTGATAGGTCTGGAGTGTCTACTGGTTGCCTTGGGTAGTGCAATGAGTGTGGGCAAGATGGATGGGCACAAAGAAGAGGCAGTCTGTGTCTTAGGGGAACAAGTGTGTAAGTGATGGGTTGGAGAAACCCTGTTCCAGATACTCAGAGGACTGAGTTCTAATCCTAGCTCCACCCCTGACTCACTATGGAATGCTAAGGCGAATCATTTATCTTGGTTGTGGGATAGTGGTTTTAGCCCCCCATGGAGAGTATATAAGGCCAAATAGACCACTGGAGTTAAGAGACTTATTAGGAAGATGTTTTGCCAAGAGGCAGCCTGGTTCAGGGGAAAGAGCACTGGCCACTCACTGGCCAGGCATACTTCTGGGCAATTTGGACCCCATGCCCTTACTTGGAGGATGCTGACCGAGTAGATCTCTGAGGCCTTCCAAGCTCTGATGTGTGTGTCTGATTTTCTGTGTAGGCAGCATTCCTCACCTTCTAAATTTGTGACTAGAAATGGGAAGTATTGTTCCCAGATGGCAATCATGAGAATGAGACAGGTAGCACATAGCATAAAATATAATATATAAAATATGATTTCTGTAAATCCAAAAGCAAAGTTTTAAAAGCTTATTGGTAGTGCCAATGAGAGCATGAGAAAGCTTCAAAGAAGGATCAGCATTGCCACCAAATGCTACAGCTGTAAATATATCCTCTTAATGAGAAAGATCCTCTTGCCAGGGAGCTAAACCCCAGAATCAGGAAACTAGTCACACCTAGCAATGGCACAGAATGGAGACTGAATTTCCTAAGTAGAGATTAGTGTGACATTTACTTAATTGTCATGAAGCTCATGTCACTTCTCTGATTAACTAAGAAAGATGAGGAGCTTAGCCTAGAGCTCAAGACAGTTCAGGAAGGAGGAAAGGGCTCTGCAGATCACTGGAAGACAAATGAGTTCCTACTTACCAGATCCGCAAGCTGGACCCTAGGAGAGGAGGTTGAGCAAGGTTCATAGTCAGTCACTGCTGGCAACCTTATAAAGGCCCCCAACCTGCCCCCCGGCACTTGGCGTGGCCCTGCTCATCACCTCCCAGGGAATTCTTCACCCACTTGTCCCACCTGTACTTCCTCCAGGGACTTGCTTTACTAGACTAGACTGTTTTGATGGAAAACACCCACCAGATATTCTAGCATTCTGTGTCTCATCTCTGTCTACCAGAGCTGACTTCACCCACTTAAGGCCTTTGCTTAAACTCAGGGACTGAAGATCTTTTGACAATAGAACAAATCTGAGGATCCATAAAAAATGCTAAGGAAGGAGGAAAAACAGCAGGGAGTATGACCTTGGGGCACTTCATGTTGCTGCCATTCACTGCTAACTCACTGATGCCTAGCACTGAAATTGCCCCTTACTGTCATTGTTTCATTTTATCTTTAGAGCCCCTTTAAGGCAAATGCCATTGTTACAGTTTTGCTGATGAGAAAAGTGAGGCTGGGAAGGATCCCATAGGTAGTAAGCAGCAGAGATGGGGCTGAACTTAGATGGGAAGTGTTCAAAGAACCCAGAGTTTTAAACATTATAGAGGGAGAAGTCAAAAGTCTAGCCACAGGAACTCTTGCACCTAGCCCTGTCCCACTGCACAGTGCTTTTGGGTTTCCCAATTCAGCAGGGATCTTTTGCATAGGATTTTATGTGACTTCTTGAGCACAAGCAGAAGGATGTGAATGGTGCCCCTAAGCTTAATCAACATGGTGCTGTGTCCCCAACCTGCCCACCAGGAGTCAGAACTGGTGAGTGACCACCACTAGGTGGCCAAAGAGGGTGGTATAGAATTTGGCCTCTGGATTAGGGCTGCCAGATAAAACAGAGTCCCAGTTCAATTTGATTTCAGATAAACAGCAGAATTTGTTTAGTGTAAGTGCATCCCAAATACTACATGAAATATACTACAAAATTTCTTGTTTGTTTTTTTTTTGAAATTCAGCCATAACTGGGAGGATTGAATTTTTATCTGCTAAATCTGGCAACTATATTCAGATGGGAGGAAAGAACTCTGGTCCTCCAGTTGGTTCCCTAATGCCTGGGGTTGGGAAAGGCAGGACTGCTCTGGGATACCAATCCCCTTGGGACCACTGCCAGGAACTGCAGGCCGACATGTTCACTTCTGCATTTGTTGAGCAAAGTCTAAGGCTGCCTAAGAAATGATAGAAATGTCTAGAAGTAATTTTCAAATCCCTGATTTAATCCTCATGGCAGTTATGTTGGGTAGTGTAAATAAAATTTTACAGTTTACAAAAGTAGACCCAGAAAAGTTAACTGACTGCTTGACAACATGTAACATGTAATGGAGTTGGGTGGGGACCCTGCCCCAAAACTCATTTCCACTCTATCACAGTGACTAGCATCTCCTTGGTGGACAAGTGACTGTGTCTGGGGGAACCATGACTAAGAATCTTGCCTGAGTTTTCCGTCATAGATAGACCTGATATTGCTCACTTTTCAGGGTTGGCTACTCTTAAAAGTTAACCCTTAATTTCCTCTCAAGGCCATGTCTCCTCCACTTCCTCTTCCCAAGTCTATCACCTTCAAGAATGGTTCTAGATTCTGGGCTCTGCATTCCATCTTGGAGATGAACACCCTCTCCACCTGCACCCTCACTTCCACACCCCACACCACTGTGTTCCTTCTGGTGCACTCTCCAAAAGGGAAATATGCAGCAACACAGAACTAGAAAGGATGCAAATCAAGACATTCTCATGTGCTTGACCTCTAGAAGGTGTGAGTGTAGGTATGCTGTGCATGAGGGGATAGAAAGTGACATCCCCTTATGTCTCAGTTACCACATAGCTTCTCTGGAATACACTTGTGCCCTTATTTTTCCCATTGTGCTCACTCACTGGCTTCTTACTTGATCAGTAAACAACTTCTGCTTAGTTTTCAGAATTCTAGCTAATGATAAAACTTGGCTTATAATATAACTATCATCTCAGAGGATACTGTTGGGATAAAGACCTAAAAACATGGCTGATCTTGAAGGGACCATGACTTCTAGGTCATAAATATCTAAGTCACCAACAAATTTGTATGCATCTAACACATTCAACTTTTCAAAACCCTGACTCAACTTTCCTGTTGGCCGCATTATTCCCATTTTATAGACAGGAAAACTGAGGGCTGGAATGGGGGCATGCTTTGCTCAAGGTCACAGGTTAATGTCAAAGCTGGGGTTGGATCACACGTCTCCTGACTTCACAGCTGTTTTCAGTGAGCTGAAGTGCTATTGGGCCACTGGGCTTCTTCTCAGCAGAGGCTATGTTAACGACAAACTAGGGAGTTGGTTCTGGTGGTTTCCATCTCTTGCACCAGTCTTCCTTCCTCTTTCCTCCCTAGCACTCAGGTGCTCTCTTTCCCACCAAGCCTATCTTCCCTACCTTCTCTAAGAGACCTGAACTGATCCCTGGTCCGTGCATTGACAGGCACAGGTGCATCTTTATTAGTCATTAAAGCTCATAAAGCACCTCCACATACAGTTTTCACAACACTCTATTAAGAAAGCTAATTGTATTATAACTTTTATGGATGAAAAAACTGGCTCTGATGGTAGCTGGATCCAGAATTCAGAAGAGAAGGCTGATCCAAGTCTCTTAAACCTGTAATGACTGATTTCCAGAGAGAGAGGACTACTCTTTCGAAAGAGAAAGGAGGAGGGAAGCCTTCCTGGCACCCCTGGACTTGATCACCACATATAAAAACTCCTGCAGGTATGGCACCCTGGGAAGCCAAGTGGAATGGTGACTCTGTAGCCCCTGCTCCCTTCCCCCCTGCCTAGCCTGGCCTCGGGACTATCACCTGGCCAGCTTGAGTCTTGCATCTGCTCTCTTATCCTCTAAGGACCGTGTTGTATTGAAACCAGAAGGCTAGGCTCTGCATCTTTCTTCTCTAGGGAGCAGACACTGGATAGCAGGTGTGTCCCTGTGACTCCATCAGGGAGGGGAGGCAAGACTCATTGCTGTGGGTGAATCAAAGCTTGAGAAACCCCAGCCCCACCCTGCAAACAAACAACAGGGTGACTGAGCAACAGAGACCAGACTCTGGGATGGGACCCTGCCAGAGACAATGTGAAGAAATCATCTATCTCTCTATCTAGACACAGCACCACCATGGCATTTTGTCTCTGGGCTTTGGGGGAAAAAGTGTTGTTGATAACCCCATCTGGAAACACACAGAACATATTTATTATGTTGTTTCTGAGATTGAAAGAAGAATAGACAAAAGAAGAGCTCTAGGTTACTCCTGAGAGACTTTTAGGATAGAGGACTGTATATGACAGAGAGAGCAAGGGAGCTTTGGGGCTGCCAACATTCCTGTATTTTAGCTGCTTATCCAGTAAAATAAAAAAATTAAATTTGGGCAAATTACATCTCATTTTAAAAGTCATAATCATGTCAGATTTACTTTATCTTAATTTTTGATTGATGCTTAACCAGCAGTCATGGCTTAGAACGTTTTAGTTTTGAGTTTCTCCCTGCACCAGTTACTTAATCTATCAACAAACCCTTCAGAGGATGCTTCATTAAAGAGACCCTGTGACCTTTTCTTAATGTGGGAAATCCATCTGCAACATGAATCACTTCACCCTCTAATTTGTTTGCAAGTAAGATGCTCAGATACTAACGTTAGATATTCTGTATAATGGTATTAAAAGCAGATCCTTGGAGAGAAGAATGAGATGATGAGTGTCCAGAAATATGTGATTAATTTATATCCTCCCTCCACCCCTGGTCCCTCTGTGATATGCTTTTCTACCAGACCTTCAACAGTACTGGGAGTTTTAGTGTGTGTGTGTGTGTGTGTGTGTGTGTGTTCTAGCATATTTTTTTGTTAGTTGGCTTACTACTTTATTTTTTAATTTTTTAAAATTTTATTTTAATTGTTGTTCAAGTAAAATTTTCTATCTTTTACTCCCATCCCAGCCCACCCACCCAGCCCTCCCTACCTTCCTCATATTTCTACCCACCCCTATTTTTTGTCCATGTGTCCTTTATACTTGTTCCTGTAAGCCCTTCCCCTTTTCCCCTGAAATTCTCTCCCCTCTCCCCTCTGAACACTGTCAGCCTGTTCTGTATTTCAGTGTCTGGTTATAGTTTGCTTGTTTCTTTGTTTAGGTTCCTGTTAAAGGTGAGATCATATGGTATTTGTCTTTTACCGCCTGGCTTATTTTGCTTAGCATAATGCTTTCCAGTTCTATCCATGCTGTTGCAAAGGGTAGGAGCTCCTTCTTTTTTTCTGCTGCATAGAATTCCATTGTGTAAATGTACTGGGAGTTTTATAAAGCAGGAAATGAAGTGCTGAACCTGGTGGGAAGCTAGTTCCAACAGAACACCCATAGATTGTCTGTCACTGGTGGAAGTTGAAAACTGGCTATGGAAGAAGAGTGGTGAGTGGGCAAAGTGTCTTTTTCTGGGAAGATGGCCAAAGTCAGCCTCTTGGAAGTCAAGTGGCACTGACACATAATCACCCTATCCTTAACATGACAAGTATAGTTAGAGACATAGGAAAGGAGCCAGGGGAGTAAAGAAATAGTTCGTCTAATCCTTGGCCCTCACTGGCTGTCAGATCTTGAGCACATCCTTTAACTTTTCTGAGCCTCGACTTTTCTATTTTCCAACATGAGGAGATTGGCTAACATTTTCCCTAAGGATCCATTAAATGCTAACATTCTATAAACATATGATTAGGTCTGGGAAGGCAGCCATGTTTCATCCAAGTGGGATTAATAGTGAGTTGAGAGAACTGAGGTTGAGTTCAGGCTCAACTGGAAAGAGCACTGTAATTGATTAGAGACATCTGCTATGAGAGGGCTGAGTGGCTACAGGTGAGCAGATAGTTGCCCCCGCTCATTTAGCCTAACATATGGAGTGATGTGCTAGTATTTATAAATGAGAATAATCATGAAGCCCTTGAAGAAGGAGAGGGATTATGAACTGTTTAAAAATCCTGCACAAGCTAACATCACCTATATACCCATTTTAGCTCCCACCTTTTCTTAACACAGATGTTAAGGGTATTTATTGTTCTTCCCAAAACTTGCCTCATGCTTTTTTGCCTCAGGTCACTCCATCTGTGATGGCCTGCTACTCCCAGATTTCCTAGGGAAATTCAAGGTAATTTTTAGGAACCATTTAAAATATTATTTTTTCCATAATCTCTTTCTTTAGTCTTTCCCAACAGATATTACTCTTCTGCAGACCTCCCACCGTATTTTATTTATACCTATCTGAAGTAATTTTCATATAATTTTTTGACTTGATATACATATAAATGATAAAACATCTATTTATTTATTTATCTTAGCATTAAATATAAGTTCCTTGATGGTAGGAGCTTTTCACCTTCATCACCTTCAAGCAGATCATGTCATCATCTGCTTATCATCTATCCCTTCATACTAGCCAAACATGTATTGTATCCACTCAATAAATATGAACAAATGAATGAGAAAATGAATAAGTGAATGAATTATAAATGAATGAGTTGAATTGAATGCTAAAACCACTGTTAGACATTTTGGTCTTACAACAAGAGCCAATGAAGTGCCAAGACTCTTTCTCGGCTAATGCATCTTTTCAAGTTCAGGTTGATGCTCACCCTCTCTAAGTAGCCCTTCCTGTTTTCACCATCACATACATTGTGTTTCTCTCAAACTTGAAGTTCTATGTTGAAACCAACCATTACCAGTAGGAGGCCCTTGTGCCTGTGTGTGTGTGTGTGTGTGTGTGTGTGTGTATATGTGTGTGTGTGTCTTTGTGCCCAGCTAAACTTAAGGGAAGGAAGGACATTTGGGACAGAAGTTACACCCTGGTAAAAATTGGTTTGGCCAGCTGATAGACTAGTTAGTCAATGAGTGGGTGGTCCAATTACTAAAGGATGTTATTGAGTGAGTGAGTCAGAAAGTAAGTGAAAGAAGGAAGGAGTGAGTGTATAAATAAGAAATGAACTCACAAACCAGCTGACTGACTGGCTAGTTTTTTGAACTGACTGACTGGTTGAATGATTGACCAGCTGACTTAATGACTGTTTGCATGACTGGTTAGCTGGCTGATGGGTAATTTTGGAAAGCAGGGCCTGGTTTAGTATAGCAAAGAAGGCCCATTTGGGGACATGGGACTAATGGCATAAAACCAAAGAGACTGCTCTGTATGGGAGTCCTTAAGAAGAGTATGCTATGAGCTGGACAACTCTTTGTTAATTTTCTTTCTTTCTTCTAGGAGTCCTCTGTGATTTCCATTCCTGGTAAATTGAGCTCAGTGGATGTAACCTCAAGAAAGACCAGCTGGCGGCAGCCATGGGGGAACAGTAGTTCTCTTCCTGGAAGAAGATGGTTGGGAAGAGAGGACATTTCCCTTTCTGGCATTGCTCACAAGGGAGACTGGTGTTTCCCTGTGCCTTGGGCCCTGGAAGTGCTGAGCTGGGGCTTAGATCTGTCCTTCAGGTCAGAGAAAGGGGCCTTTGTGATGGTGGCTGAGATAGGGAACTGAACTAAACAGACAAATTAACAGAAACCACAAGCTGGAACAGTTTGTCCAGTCAATGCCCTGCTCTCTGACCACAGAGACCTTCCTTGGGGAAGTGGCTACAAAAGGCAGCAGACAAGGGCTGCCAGACCCAGCCTGATATAGTGCCAGGTGATAACTGAGACCCCCGGGGCTCACAGAGCTCTGAGCTGCCACTCTGTGCTGTGATTGGCCTTTTATCTATTCAACAGGTTGATATACAAACAAACTACCCTGCCACAGCCATCCACCAGAACTGAATGAGAAGGGAAGGGGCTGGACAATACCTTGTATCAATAGTAACCAAGACATTCCATGCCCAAACCCTTCAGTGATTCTCTGGATCAAGTCCATGGTTGTTGACAGGGTTTAAAAGGTCCTCCACATTCTGGGCCTTTCTGAGAAGGTTTCTGATCTCTCTGCCCACCTGCCTTTACTGCTCCAGCCATAAGCCATGATACCCTATTCACAGGTTTGTTTGTTTTTTGATAATGTGCTGTTTCTCTTACTTTTCTCCTGCCAACAAGCTACTGCTTCCAACTGGAGTGACCTGCCTCTCATCCATGCCTGACTAATCTTAGAACTTCAGAAACTAGTTCATTTTTTCCCTTGAGCATCCCCCATTGTGTCACCCAGGCAACATTCATTGTCTGTGTTTGCTCAGAAAACCCCTGTACTAGAACTGATTCTGCTGATTTGGGATACAGTATCCACTGTCTGTCCCTCTGTTAAATGTGAGCTCGTTGAGGGCAGGACATTCCTGGCTTTCCTCTGAGTCTTATATGCAGTAGTATCATGCCTTGTCCATCATAGATGTGCAGTGAATGTGAGCTCAGACAAACTGAGCAGGTGGAGTGCAGGGCATCTGCACGTGTGGCTCACCTGATGTGCGGCTGGGAGGAACACACACATCCTCTGCTCAAGCAGAGCCCAGGTTCCTCCACATCACTGGCTCCCTCTTCCTGGTGCACTTCCTCCCTTCATTCTGGCCCCAGTCAAACAGGCCTTCTGTGTGCTTTGTTTGCAGCCTGTGTTTCTTCCTTGCTGGATTGTGGTTCTTCCTCCTCCTCAGGGTATCGGCAGTCTTTTGCATACAGAAGAACTTGATAAACATTTGTTGATTTTTCTAGACTCATAGTTCAAAAGAAGACCAAGCCGGGATCGATAATTCCAAGGGCTAGATATCCAAGAATCTCTTCTGGGAGTGAGGCAGATTATGCTACGTTCATAAATGCTTGGTTGCCTGTGCCCCACTCCCCCAGGAAGTACCCTTCACTGCCCCATTGATGGCAGCAGTCTGGCCAGTGACTTGCTTTGCCCATAAAATCTAAACTGGAACAGCCTAGAATTTAGCATGCACTCTTTCCTCCCTGCCAGGGGAAGTGCTGTGTTCCAGATCTGGGCTACACTGCCAGCCAGCATGCTGAAATTAAATTACTGTGTGGTAAGACTGCAGCTGACCCTCCTTGGAATAGGAAAAGTGAGCAGGAAAAAAGCCTTTGTTGTTTTAAGCCACTGAGATTTGGGGCTCACTGGTTCCTGAAACATGACTTAGCCCCTTCTGACTGCTATAGTGGGATGCACTAGAATTGAATTCTTTCTCCCGAGGTAGTTGCACTCCTAGTTCTTCTTGACTCTGGCCAAATGGAAAAGAAATGTTTAAATCCAGTGCATACTAACAGGTAACTGTGTGTGTGTGTGTGTGTGTGTGTGTGTATACACTTGTGGGTGCGCATGAGCAGATGTGCCTGTGCCTGCCCCCAGGGGTGGGATGTAGGAGGAGGGAAAGAGACGTGAAGGTGGTGTGGGCCTGTAAAGAATAGTTTCTTCTGCTTGAAGGTAATTGATATTTTCCTACAAATGACTTTTTGTCTGAGGTTAGCAAACTAAATAAACCATCTCTTTCCTCACTATGCCCACCAGACCTTAAACCGAACCACAAGGCATGTCAGTCCCTAGGTAGTTAGGGCAGAGTGCCACCTGCTGGGCCTGTGCAGCATTGTTAAATAGCATCAGCGTTCTCACTGGTACAGACTCAGAGGCCCCAGGAGACCCTAGTGATCCCTCACCTCACTTTACAGGCAGAGGGACTAAGGACCTCAGCCAATACTCTTCTGATTCCAATGGCTTCTCAAGCTGGACCACAGGAGCCCCTGAGGGAGGGACTGGCTGCTTCTCCATGGGAGCCAACACCTTTCGAAGGTGCCATTGCTGGTTGTAGATGGCTGTGGGGTTTCCATGTAGACAGACTGGTTTGAGTCAGTGCATAGGGTGGGAAGAGGGGAAGGACACAAGGGAGTTCAGGAGAGCCAACCTGGATGGAGAGCAATAGAAGCTCTCACTGCAGTGGCTTCCATTTACTAAACAGCTACTACATAAAATGCAGGTCTCTACATTGTTGACCCCATCCCTGCAAATGAGGAAACTGAAACCCAGAGAGGTTAAGTGCCTCACGCAAAGTCATGTAGTTGGTAAGTCATTGGGCCAGAATTCAAGCCCATGTCAGTTTGGTTCTAAGACTGAGCTCTATGCTGCTATCATGCTGCTTCTTCCCAGACTACATACTCATTGTGCCTCTTTGCTGCATCCTTCTAGAACAAGGCATGTGAGACAGTCAGGACTCAGACACACAGGCCACAAGATGTGGTTCTTGCAGGGAGTTGGTAGACTGCAGGATGAGGGGTTGCTGAGCAGAAAAACAGTGCCTGTTGGGAGCAGGCCTCTGCTAAAGACTGCCCCAACCAAGTGTGGAACCACTTCCTCAGAGCCCCATAGTAGTCTGAACATGTAGGACCTTCAGCAACACAGCTTATGCCGATGAGGGACTACCTGTGCCAAGCCCTGTGCTCGTTGAACAAACAGGCAGTGAGTGGAGCAGAAAGACAAGTGACCAGGTGAAAATCTCCAGGCCAGCTGAATGTAGCACTCTAGGGAAGACACTGGACATTTAAATCTGCCCTGGGGGTTCACAAAAGGCTTCTGGACCTTTGCTGTTAGACCCCTGCCATCTTTTCCGTTTAATAATCACTACTTTAACAAAGCACAGTTATTGAAAGAGTAGAGGAAGAATTATGAAGCACAGGTCTAGCTTGTGGAAAGCCTGCAGATGCTGGAGTGTGCCTCTAGAATGTGAAGATATGGAGACCTCTGTGCAGGAAGGCAGGACAGGAGTGTCCAGGAAGGCACCCTTGTAGTGGAGCTTGTGCTGAGAGTGAGTGGACCAACTTTACCAACCTGATGATCTGGTTACATGTCCTGCTCTGGGTTCATTCCTCTCTGGTCATAAGCCTTTAGCACAATCCTGTTTAAAGGCTGCTCTGGCTTCATTTTAGTTCTGACACAGGTCTTAAATAGAGGAAGTCATCATTATCAAAAGATCTCCAAATACAAGCTGCATCTCCAAGATTGAGAACTGAAGATCCATGTGTCTTGTTTTGGGATTTGTTTCCACTAGTCACCTCAAAGGACCATGTCTAATTTCAGCTGGTGGAGATTTCTCACAGAGACAGCATTAATTACCACTCAGTTCTTAGTCTTTCTCCCACAAAAATCATTTAGCTCCAGCCCTGGGGCAGATAGTCCATCTTGGTCCAATCTTGCGATAGAAGGAATTGGTAATCAACCCCAATGGAACTTGTGGGTGTCTTGAGCACATGTCTGGCCTTGGTTACCTCTTCACAAGGTCACTGGTCCCTGCTGTCCAATCCTGTCTCTCCTACTTTCCTTCCTTTCATGCCACCCATCCTGCATCTAATGATCACCAGCCCCCTTGGATAGGAAAGTGGACATTCTTCTATTCATTACCCCAGTCTGTTGTAAAAACTGTCAAAAAGAGCCTCTATAGACCAAGATTCTGATTTTATATCTCTCTTCCCAGGGGGCCCAGTTATAATATAAGACATGATGGGAGAACAGCAGGAAACTATTAAGATTAAGGTAGCTGGTAGAACTTCCCAGACTACCCACAAAGAGAAGAGCATATATGCATGCATGTACACACATGCACACACACACATTGTATGCAGGGAGCTAAGACACAGGCCACCATCCTGACCCATCTCAAGCCGAGGATGGAATAAAGACATTCCATGAAGACTTGAATGAAATGTAGCTGACTGCTGTCAGTTGGTCTTAAAAACTACAGGCTAATCTCTTACCCTCTCCCCAATGCTCTAGCTGCGTACACATTTGTCTTGGCATTTAGTCTTTGTTTTTTTTTCAAGGCCATGATGAGCAAGAAAAGGGCTCCTGGCCAGTTCCACAGAGGCCAGAAGTAGCATCCAAGCATTCCGTTAGACACCACCCAGAGTTCTCTCTGAACCAAGCACCACAAATGCAAATGAGAACAGCTCATTCCCTGCTTGCCCAGGAAAAGTTTTCAGGTTAACCATGGGGGAAGAGTAGAATTAGTCAAAAAGATGGGCTTAAATAAAAGACAGACCTGGATTTGAATTCCAGCTTGTCAGCTACTAGCTGTGTGGTCTTGGGGCAAAGTTTGTTACCTCCTTGGGTCTTATTATTCTCATTTGCAAAATAAGATTTTTTATCTCTTTTTGTACTAACAAATATTGTATAGGATAACAGCATTAAAATACTGCATTGCTTATAGTAGTAATTAACTACCTTTGGATACATATGTATGTGTATAGACATATATACATATATGTGTGTAAATAGTTAATATGTACATTTGTACAGATTATATATATACATATATATTTTCAATATATATCTCCCCATAGACTATGTGTGTTTTTTGGATCTGTATTGGGAAGTAAGTTAGTCCTAGGATTAAAGAATATTCGATATGGATGTGGATTTTAGCTAAACTTGCTCTGTGCCTCTTCAAGGAAGCCATACAAAATGTCTGGTACCTGGGTGGCTCTATTCCATCCTTACCTCTTTAAGGTTTTTTCGTGACTGCGACTAATTAGGGGAAGAAGAGATCAAATAAAGATTACAGTGAGTCACCTCATGCTGAGTCAGAGTGGGAAGGAAGCTGAGAAAGAACCCAGCAAGCTCCATAATGTCACGTGCAGATGAGGAAACCGAGGCCTAGGGAAAGGAAATGACTTGCTCAGGATCACAAGGAGGCCAGGGACAGAACCAAGACAAGAATTTGGGTTTCAAGCCTCTTTGTTTAGTGTTCTTAATTTAGAACTATAGTGCCTCCTAAAACCCACTGAAGGTATTGAAGGTGACGTCTTTGTTCCCTCAGCCCTTGGGGACCCAGAAGACTCACATTGAAGAGTGAGACAGAAGTAGCCATAGTCTAATACCTAATAGCTGGGGTGAAAATTCTGAAGACAGGGGACTAAAATAAATTCCAGAAGCCAGGAGTCATTGTCAACAATGATTGTTCTCTGCCCTGGACAGACCAGACAACAACAGCACTGACACACACATGGACGCAGGTGGCACCAGTGACTTGGGAGGTGCTCCAGCAGACCTGGGCACAGGCCAAGCCTGCTGCATCTCAGTGCCAGACATCTGTCTGTGATTCCCCCAGGAGCGCCAGGCATCCATGCCATGTGTACAAACATGCAGGGGAAGGCAGAGCAACCAAACTGGACCACACCCACAGGCAGGGCTGCTGCCACAGGATTTGTGGTAGCTAGAACTGGAGTCTTTCTTCTGAATGTCATTAACAGCCAGGGATCCCCCTGAGGCAGAGCAGGGTGTGTGCCCGGTCCCCCTGTGGCTGAGGTGCCTTCATTTTCTCAAGTGGCTTGTGGGGAAGGGGATGAAGGATGGGCAGACCACCACTGCCTATCTGCTTGAGTCTCTAATTCAGACCTTGAAATTTGAGTTATCCTCATTTTCAGCTTAGAGAAGTTGGCCAAGGTTACTCAATGAATAAAGTAAGGAATAGGGGATTGAACTCAGGCCTGTCAGGTTCCAAGATGGGTGGGTGTTTTTTCTCCTGCACATACCTCCTTCCAGGGACTTTCTTCATTAAGAATATGTGGCACCACACCCTTCATCCTGGAATCTCTGTTCTGTGAAAATGCACTCAAGACTGATGGTCAAACATTCCTTCTGGCAGAGGCCTGGAGAAAGAGAGAGCAAGCCACTGAACATGAGAACAGAGACTGTACTTGAATGACAATGACAATGCCAGTGTTTGTGTCTAGGTGTCTGAATGTGTGCAAACATGTATTTGAGTGTGATTGACAGCATGCAGTTATGTGAGCTGTGACCTTGTGTGAGAGCATGTGAATGTGTATGTGTGGGAATATGAATGTGAAGGTGGAAGCATGCATGAGTGTGCAAGAGTGAGTGTGCACAGGGGTGATATTCAGTAGGTACATGCAGGTATATATAAGTACTGATGTACCCATAGTTAAAATATTAAACTACTTCAGATGACAAATAGCCACTATACCAACTCCCCTGTCTACCAGTGGCCCTGCCACCACCTTAGATGCCCAGCTGAGTCCTCCATGCCATCAGGAAATAGGTGACCAATGCCATAGCAGGGGCCTCTGGGCTGCTGCTCCAGAGGCTCCTATTGTGGGATACTATTCTCCCTTTCTGGCCAAATCCCATTCTAATTCTACTCTGAATCTCCCCTTCTCTAGGCATTCATCACTGGGCAGCTTCTGGTCTCATGTTCAGTGCCAGTTTCCAAAGCTATAGAATTTACTTTGAATAACAACTCTGTGTGTGTGATCTATGTGAGTGTGTGAACATGTATGAGTGTATATCCCTGGGCAAACAAGTATGAGTATGAGACTGGGTGTGAACATGCCGGCCTTGCCTTCCCAGTGGATTGGTGGGTTGCAAGTTCTGGAAAGAGAGGATTCCAGTCATTAGCATGCTCAGTGCCATGTTGCAAAGAATACAGACCAGAAAGCCAGAGGGTTCCAACTTTGAATCTTGGGTCTGCCATTTATAAACTGTATTACTGTGAGCAAGTAAGGAACTTCTCAGAACTTCAGTTCTCCACTCTAATGGGAATAGCAACACCTAATTCAGCAGGGCAGCATCAGCATGTGTAAATACTTGGCACACATCGGGTCAGTCAGGTCCCTGCCCTGTGAACGTGTTCTCAGCTTGACAGCCTCAGTTCTTGCCTCCAGGGAGCAAAGCCTGACTCAGAAAGACATGGCTGACTGTGTGAACTGACAGGTGGGAATCCTGTGGACCAGAGCTGCTCAGGACTGCCTTGAGAGCAGGAAGCTTTGTAGGAAGGTATTAAAGAAAGGGAAGTTTCTGGAAGAAAAGGGTAACCACCAAATGGGTTTAGACTAAGTCTTATTTCTCTCTGTGAGCACCCACTCAGACCCATTCAACTCTACTTACTTGGTCCTTGCCTTTGCCCCCTGCTCCAAATGTGCCCTGTCCCTCACAGCTTTGTATCATTAAAAGTCTAGAGCTCATGTCCTCAAGCTGGTGGGAATAAGAGGCCTGTGGGTTTGTTACTCTGTCAGAACTTGGAGAATAATAATAAAGATAATAGATAACATTGATCAAACACTTCTTAAGGGTCATGCTATGCTTGCTATTTATTTACTTGTCTCATTGAAATGCACCCCCCTTTAACCGCAAGAGATATTCTCCCCTTAATGCATTTGAGAAAAGTGAGACCTAGAAAAGTTATGTAATTCATTTCAGGTCACGAGAGGATCATACTGGGATCCAAACCGAGCATAATGGGCACAAAAGAAAAGTCAGAAGAAGGCCCACACACAAGTACCTGTGCACATATGCTAATTATGGTCATTGGCAGAGGAGAGAACTAAATGAAGCCAAGAGAGGCAAAATTAAACCTTATGTTAAGCTGCTGAGTGAGGAAGGGTAAGGAAAGGGGGAGTGGGATTCTACATGAGAGAGGAAAGACAATGTATGGGGGAGGGGATAAGAGTGAAGACATTTGGAGACTATATTGAATGAGATATTCGAATGTGGGGAAAGTTTAAAACTTCTAATTATATTTCAGGGAGTTAAGGTTTATATCATTTTCCAAAGCTTTTCATATGTCATACTTGAGTTATATGTCATACTTGAATGTAACACTCTAAGGGAAATGTTTATGAGACATAGGTCACAAGGCTGGAACCATCCTTTGTGGTGTCCAGCTGGTGTAGGTGGCTGTGGAGGTCACGCTCTATAACCACCATAGATGAGGCTTATATGCTGGAGGGCTGACCCTCCTGGGCACGCTTGGCACTCATGGCATTGGCTCATGCTGTGCCCAGTTGTGGAATGTACTCCTCCCTTTCTGGTCAAGTCCCACTCTCATTCTATTCTGAATCTCCCCTTCTCCAGGTGTTCGTCACTGGGCAGACATTTCTGGGAGCCCCATGGTTCATTGGTGCTGTGATGACAGAGATGGCCAAGTTCTCCTTCCTCCCCTCCACAGCTCTCATTGTTCTCTGTCTCATCTGAACTCTGAGGGCAGGAATGAGGTACCTGTCCTGCCCAGTCATCCCTTAATTAGACCCCACCTTGTCTAATTGTTATCTCAGGGGTTTCAGCTAAGTCTTCTTATGGGCATGGTTAAGCCCAGAGGCCCACGACCCTGTGCTGTGTTTCTGTTTTGCAGAACTCATCATATTCTGAGAAAATGGGAGGGGTGGTGCTTACTAAGGGTGCACAGATCGGATAGAGGATTGGTGATGGATATGTAGATGGATGGATGGGACATAGTTTAAAGGCATTGAAGAAGGTCTGATGGAAGAAGAGCCCAACCATCCAGGGAAGCAATGCTAAAAGCTTTGGTCTTTAGCTAACTGTGCATTCTCCAGGGTCTGTAATATATGTTGGGGATAATCCAGACCTTCAATTTATGCCATTTTTCCTGCTGGCTCCTTTTTGGTACTTCTGCTGATTCCTAGTGATTCCTCTGGAGTCCGGAGGCATAAAAGGGGAGACAGGTGTAGGAAAGAAGATTCAAATACCCTAATTTGTAGATTTTTTTTTTTGCAAGAGAAAGGTTTGGTGGAAAGGGATGGAATGGGTTGGGTGGGTAGCAGAAGTAATAGAAACAAGAAGTTTGGATTACTTGGTCATAATTATCTGGTTACCTCAATCCCCTGTGAATGTAGAAAGTTGAAAATAGGAGGTTGGTGGGGGAAAATAGCTCAGGAGAATCCCCAACTAAAGGAAAATGGGAACTGCGGTTTTGATCAAATATTGACAGTGCATATGTGTGTGTTGGTTATATCATGTTTGCACAGACTGCTTTCTAACTACCTATGGTTAATGTGAAGAAACTTTGGTCTTTTCCTTTACTGATGGGTGAATTTTTAAGCCTATATCCTCAATTCCTTTTGACCCATAAGCCCCTGGAGTGTGTTCTCTGAATTACAATTGATTTACCTCAGTCTTTCTCATCTAACATGTAGCTCTTGGCTGGGAGCTCCCTTATCTTTCCTGGCCTACAAGGAGGCTGTCTTTTCCTTGCAGACATTCTCCAGGTGGTCATCACCCCGACCTCTGGTTTCATGTGGTGTTCTCACTTTCTGTGGATATAGGGTGTGACTCTGTGCCCCGCCTTTCCTTCTCTGGGCAGGACCATTGCATCACCAGCTTAGAAGTGTAACCCCTCTGCCTTCTCCTCTCCATGCACCAAACACCCCACTCTCCTGGGGCTCTGGGGTAAGGAGTGAAATACAAAATCTGCAGGATTGTAAAATTGTCCAACAGCAAATGATCAGACATTAGTACCAGAGGATTTACATTTAATTATTTGGAAAACAGGAGCAGAAGTGGAGGGTGATCGGAAAGGGTGCCAGGGCATGATGCCTAGGTTTTCAAGAAGCTGAGAGGGCGATGTAGATACATGTCAGCAAAGATGATTAGACTGTTTAGAGCCAGATTCTTGTCTGAGATGGAAATTGCTGCTGTTAATTAATAAGTGGTAGAGATCGAGGAAGCCGTCATCCTGGCTCTGCCTTTTCCCGAGTGTGGCTGAATCTAGAAGCCGGGTGAGTGTGGCTGACAGCTGGCTGTTGGAGGGAGGGGGATGACTTCTTGCTCTCCGTTTTCCCTGGGGGCTTGGTCTCTGGTCACATGTCCAGGCTTACTTGTACTTGGACTTCTGGCACTTGGGGACACAGGGCTCCTTGCATTTGGGTGGAGGCTGGCAAGTCTGCTTGGTCTGCTGAGGTGGAGGGCAGCACTGCTGAGGTGGGGGGCAGCACTGCTGAGGTGGAGGGCAGCACTGCTGAGGTGGGGGGCAGCACTGCTGAGGTGGAGGGCAGCACTGCTTGGGTGGGGGGCAGCACTGCTGAGGTGGAGGGCAGCACTGCTGAGGTGGAGGGCAGCACTGCTGAGGTGGAGGGCAGCACTGCTTGGGTGGGGGGCAGCACTGCTTGGGTGGGGGGCAGCACTGCTGAGGTGGAGGGCAGCACTGCTTGGGTGGGGGGCAGCACTGCTGAGGTGGAGGGCAGCACTGCTGAGGTGGGGGGCAGCACTGCTTCTGTTTCTGCTGAGACATTGTATGCTGGATGTGCAACTGGAAGCAGAAAGACACAGAAGTGAGGAACACTTAAGATTCTGGGGCCAGGTGAACTACCTGCCACATTCACCTCCTGCTCTGCTTTTACCTTGCCCCTGATCCCTTTATTAATTTAAGGGGTGTGTGTGTGTGTGTGTGTGTGTGTGTGTGTGTTTGAGTATAAATTGTAGCTAAATGTTTGTGAACCATTTCAACTCTTTTTAAGACAAAGGAGGAAGGAAGGAAGAAAGGAAGGAAGGAAGGAAGGAAGGAAGGAAGGGATGAAGGGAGGGAGGAAGGAAGGAGGGAAGGAAGGGAAAGAGGGAAGGAAGGGAAGGAGGGAAGGAAGGGCAAGAGGGAAGATAGGAAGGAAGGGGAAGCACAGAAAGAAAACTATGAGAGAGAAAGGAAAGACAGGGAGAAAGAGAACAGTAACAGGCTGTTATGGCAAAGACTATGGGATCTGGAACAGGGTTTCCTGGACTCTGAGTCCTGGCTAAACCATTAACCAGCCATCACTCTCAGAAGGTTACCTGACTTTCTGCACTCACTTCTCTTAGGGTTATTGTAAGGATAAAAGGAGTGTGTAAAAATATATAATACAGATGTAAGTACATACATATATAAATATATGCATGTTTATATGCATATGTTCACACACACATACAGCACCTAGTCCATGATTAGTACTGTTTTAATTTATTAAATAACTTTCTAAAAATTTAAAAAGGATGACAAGAAATATCTTAACTGCTCTCTAAGAGAATTTATAGAAAAGAGGCATCTAGAGATGCAATGGATCCTTTCAATTCTTAATTATAGTGATGAAAGCAAAACTCAGAGAAGGAAATAATTGTTTTCTAGCCACTCAGCACAGGCAGGTGGAAACAATGGTCCCTGATTCCCGGAGCAGGATGTTGTCTCTGTGCCACATCCTCTTGTCCCTGATGTTCTGTCTTTCTTGGGCCTCTGCACTTCACTCCCAGAGGTGGCCAGCCACCCTCCCTCCCTAAATCCACCTTTCCCCTAAACAACAGCTCTGCAGGCTGATTTGTCCCATAACTGGTGCCCTCTTTTCCTTCTACTGAGTCCCTCTCAGTACCTGGCAAGATTCAGCACCCATAGCACACCAGCAGGAGCCTCAGGACACTGGCCTTTTAGCAAACTGACTCCCTGTCTCAGCCCACCTTCCCACACCCTTCACCAGACTTGCAGACTAAGACAGATTGGTCCCAAATGATATAGAAGAGAGAGGTGCCCAAACCACCCAGAGCTCTAGCCTCAGCTCCCAGTCACAGTTTGGGACCATGTGCAGCAAGGCTTCGAGGAGAAGTGCTGTCGTCAGACTTACCCAAGTTCACCAGAGCGACTGCAGTGTTGGTGGTGCCAAAGGGTTTGGGATGCTCTGAGCCTGCCCACCTTTTATACATCACATCCCTGCCCAAGGCCATGAGGTGGCCTAGGACTAGGGACTAATTAGTCCCTAGTTAAAATTGGATCCACCTTTCCTTCCTCAAATTTCAGGTTTTACTCACCCCCCAGGACTGGTAGCCATCCTCTTGGAATGGCGGGTCTTGGGGATGACGATGCCTTCACTTTAGCTTTGGCCCCTCCTCCCCATCACGTTACGAGGTTTGGCTGCTTTGGATTTCCAAACCCACTCATGACTTTTGACTTAGAACCTTGGCATCTGGGATGGTCCCAAAGGAGCATTCAGGACAGTGTGGAGTGCGTGGAGGGGTGAGGGCAGTGCTCCGGGATGCTCTGGTTGACAGAGAGGAGGGGGTGGGCTGGGAGGGGTATGAAGAGAGCATTGTTTGAAGGGAGACGTAACAACTCAGGGTGAATTGGTTTCTGGGAAGTCCATTAAACTCAGCAAAGTTATGACTTCGACTTAACCAAGGCTGAGAGCCATATTGGGCCTGAACTGGTTGGAAGTGGCTTTGGGTTGTTGTTGTTGTTTTTATTCCCCTATTGTTATATAAGCAATAAACTGGGCTGCGGCCCTCAGTCTTGCTGCTATTGAGAAAATTGCTAGGCCTCATTAAAAGGAACTGGGTGGTTACAGTAGACAGTATTTGCCTCTCTATCTCCTTACATATGTATAAGTCACCTGGACTCTGGGTTTCTGAGGAAATGATTATCATAGGGTGGAGGGGAAGAGGAACTAAGAAGCACTGAATTAGAATGAGCTTGTGAAGGAGTCACCTAGGCTGGGCCTGTACTCTGAGCTCTGAGCTACCCACTGTTTATCCTTCCCTCCACTCCTGTTAGAGATTCCAGGACTAAGAAGGATGGCACAGATGTGGATGCTCTCCTTGTGTGACAAAGGATAAAATGTATCTCTAAAAAATCTCCAAGTGGTGTTCAGGTTGGGGCTCTGACCTTTCTCAGTTGGGTGGCCTTGAGCACTTAATGTGTTTGAGCCTCAGTTTCCTCACCTGCTAGAGAAGATAATAACATCATTCCTCATGTCAGCAATAAAGGTAAAATGGACAACATATATAAAGTGTGTGCATAGTGTTTGGCACAAAATAAATGCTCAACCATTGTTGGGTGCTCCCTAGAGCTGAGCTCTAAATACTAGGGCAAGGCACACCCTTAGAAGTATGGAACAGGTAGCTGCAAAATTTGAAGGCAAGTAGAGGAACTTGCCACCCAGTGTCATAAGACCTTGACTGAGAGAAATGGAAATAGGCAAGCTCATCCTGAGGATGGCTTTCATTAGCATCCACTCTGTATTTCTCTCTCTTCAACACTCTGTCTCTCCTCTTACACACACACTCACATTCACATTTACAAGTATAGCCACAAGTGATTATGGTGGCATAAGGCCAGTTCTCAGCAATGCTGATGGGGTAGAATGTGAAACTCACTGTCCTAGGTCCTTATTCTCCCAGGCATAAGGACCCCACTTTCTTTTGCATGTCTCTGATTGCCAAGGCTCTATTTTCTCCCCTTCAGGTTTTCCTTGGTGTTCATCTTTTCCTCACTTTACTTGTAGGAACATGAACATGACAGTGTAGTAGTGAGGATGAGAGGTATATATTGAAGGAAGGATATCTATGGGCTCAATTTCTAGTCCTAGACACTTGTTGGCACATTCAGGCTGAGAAGGACCAGGACCTCCCTAGCTGGGTAGAAGGGCAAGGGGCTGAGCCTTGCAGGGACTTAGTAAGTCATCAAGTGCACAGGAAGCAGACACTATGCTGAGTACTCTGTAGACTCAGGAACTGAGTGACAATAGACCAGCCCTCAAGCAGCATGTGATTTTCTTGGGGAGATGAAGCTAGCCCAATGTGACAGAGGAACTGGAGCTGGGAGGCAGACACCATGAGTCAGGACCTGAGGAATGGGATGGAGCAGGGTGCTGTGGGGGCTCTGAGGAGTGGTCACCTCTCTGGGCCAGGCTGGTGTTCACAGCTGCGCATCAGGAGGACAGGGAAATCCCTGAGACTGTGGGCTCATCAGGGCAGAAACACTGCCTTCCTTTGTGTCCTGGCACTGAGCATAGCTCTATCTCATATTCAGAGCTAAATAAATGTCTGTGAATGAATGAGGACTTTCCAGGTAAGAGAATATGGACTGAGAAAATGTTTGAAGTGAGAAAGTTTGATGTGTGTTTGGGGGAAATAAAGAGACCAACCTGACTATAGTGGGCGATCAGGGCTAGTAGGCAGTGGGCAGTGGAAGTGGGGCCAGAACCCGTGTATGGCAGACTACCCAGGAGAGTCGAAATTGCAGGGCAAAAGGCTCAATAAGGAAACATGGGCTCTGGCTTTAAACAGTGCAGAGGTAACCTTTATGGTACACTGTATATATTTTTTAAAATTCTATTGATTAGCATACAGACATAGGTAGGCATTGGCTTATATGTAGAAGGCCTGGGTATACTTCTGGATCTGATGACAATTATATGTGTGCTTTTGGACTGGCTTCTCCTCTCTGGAACTCGGATTTCCTACTTTGGTAAACATGATAATCCCCAAGGCCCTTTCCAGGTATAAATGCAGTATAATTCTCCCATAGGGAATGGGAGCTGAGGGAGAAACTAGTTGGCAGCAGTGGGTACAGTGAGCTGAGACTAGGGGTGAGAGTGGGTAGGATGGAGGCAGGGTGATCGGTTGGGAGAGGACAAATGGTAAGGACATGGCCTCACATGGCAGCGATAGAAGTGCGAAGGGGAACACAAGGTCAAGAATGACTTTGGTTCACTGCAGCCTTGTTTACAGCAGCCAAGATATGGAAGCAACTCAGGTGCTTATCAACAGATGAGTGGACAAAGATGTGGTACACATATGTGATAGAATATTACTCTATCAGCCATGACAAAGAATGAAATTTTGCCAACTGTGATAACATGGGTGGACCCAGGGGGCATTATGCTAAGTGAAATAAGTCAGACAGGGAAAACCAAATACCATGTGATTTTACTTATATGTGGAGTCTAAAGAACAAAACAAATAAACAAAACAACAGAAACAGATTCCTAGTTACAGAGAACAAACTGATGGTTGCCACAGGGGTGGTGTGTTGGAAGAATGGGTGAAAAAGGAAAGAGGGGTTGAGAAGTACAAATTTCTAGTTATAAAAAAGTCATGGGGATGTACTGTGCAGTACAGGGAATAGAGTGAACGATATCATAATAACTATGGTGATAGATGCTGATAGATGGTTATTAAACTTACTGTGGTGATTACTTTGTAAGGTTTATAAATGTCGAATCACTATGTTGTTGTATATCTGAAACTAATATAATATTGTATATCACCTGTAATTAAAAATAAATTTTATAAAATAAAATAAAAATATAAAAGTCACATGACAAAGCCCATCATATGTAACTGAATATCCACTTCTGATATAGCCTTACATATTTAAAAAAATTATTTTGAACTAAGAATTCACAGGACTGCAGGATTGAAAAGATGGAAGGGGAGGGAGAAAAACAGAAGGCCCTGATGATTCTAAGTGACAAGAGAGGTGATGCAGAGATGAGGGTGGGGAGGCGGTTGTACAGGGAGGAGTGATGAGGCCATGGAACGAGGGAAATTTCCCTGCTGGGTGCCAGGTTTTGTGCTGAGCACTAGAAAAGAATTGCAATAAGCCAAAGCTCCAGGCCTCCCAGTTCTTATTCCTGGTAGCAGGACTCAGGGGACAGAAAGCATCTAGACTAACAAGTGCCAGAGACGGGAGGAGCCCAGCAATTAGAGAAAACATTCTCAATTCCTGGTCCAAGGACTGTCAACACTTGATGACATTCCCAACAAGCCACCAAGAAATGGAAAATCCTGCTACATTTTATAGAAGTTGGTATAGGTTGCTGAGTTTTATTTCTTTGGAAGTTCTTATTTTTTGTTTGCTCTTTGAGACTATACTCTTTCTAGAGCCATTGTTTTTAAAGTGATCTGTATTTATAGAAGTTTTAGCAATTGTAAAGGGTCTTTCCCTTACTTGGCAAAATAAAATGTTGTCCCTCTTTACTGACTGCACTGTTTAAAAAACTAATTTTTATTTTAGTGAAATCCCCAAATCCCAGGTACCACTAACATGGTGCATCCAGTCTCACCAGCAACAGATACGGAAAAGGTGAGTTGGAAAGGGTGATTTTTCCAAGTGACTTACATGAAGTCACATTTTATAAAATGCCAGAGTGTAGACTTGAACTCTGGGCACCTGATCAAAAACCAGACTGAATTTAAACAAACAAATAAAGCTGGAGTTTGGCTGATGTGCAAATCTCAGCAGGAGAGACTTCTTCACTCTTGCCTGCACCCGCTACTCCACACAAAGCCAGGCCTTGGCAATGGTGGCAGGACCAGGCTCATTGACACCGCACTCCACCCCGTCTTCTCTTAGACTCTCTAGAACACAGGGAGACATGCTGTGGCCTGTACTGTGACTTCAGTGAGACATTCTCTCTTGCCTTTATCCAGCCTCTCAGATCAGAAAAGATAAGCCCCTTCAAACCACCTGTCCCCTTCTTGACTCAGGAAGTTCCAGGTGTGGGATTGAGTAATTCACCTCCAAAGCCCCCACAGCTGGTTCCTCAGCCACCTAGCTTTTCCATGTGCATAACCAGTGGTTTCACTGTCACAATAGGGATGTCCAGAGATACTTGCTATCCCAGGAGACTATGGCTTTACTTTGTCCAGCATGGCCCCAAGATGTGGAATGAGGTCTCTGAAGGGTTGAGGTTCCACAGGGATCTGCCTCCAGGCCTCTGGTCTCCTTCAGGGATCTCACTCCTATGCTTCTAATGGCCACCTTTACATGAATGACTTGTACATCTCTGTTTCCAGCCCAGTCCTCTACCTTGTGCATCAGATTTGGTGCATACATTTGCCTCTTAAATATCTCCATCTTGGTGTCTCAAAGGCACATTGGTCTTAACACACCCAGAACCGAACATGCCATCCCTCCTGCTACTCATGCCCATTTCAGTGAACAGCTCTACCAGCTACCCCCTGCCCAGCAGATCTGACCAGAAACCTGGCACCACCTCTAACTACACCTTACTATTTACCGGGTCCCACCAATGTATCATCTAGATGTGTAATGTATACCACATGTAATGTATGAGAGTTTAGGAAGCTGCCTTCATCAGCTCTTGCCTTGACTGCCAAATGATCTCACCCATTTCCCAGTCCACAGTCTCTCTAGCTGAAAACCATCTTCTAACTTTAAAAGGCAAATGTAAGAAAATTTCTTGTTTTTAGGAAATATACATAGAAATATTTAGGGGAAAAGGGAATCACATCTGCAATTTACTCTCAAAGTGTTCAGGAATAAGAAAAAAACAGATGAATAGAGATCTATAGATCTATATGTGTATATACAGCAGCCAAGATATAGAAATAATGTATATACATATGTACATATGTATGCACATACAAATATATATAAATATAATATATATATAGACATATCCCAGTTTTATATCTATATATTATATATATAGATCATATATATATTTGTATCTACTTATCTATGTTTTATTTTCTTTTACCTGACCACACATATATTTCTATGTCTCTATATATTTAAATACAGAGAGAGGGGAGAGATAGATAGATAGATAGATTGGTCAATCTGGGTGAATCCACATTAAGCTTATCCAGAAATTCTTTGTACTTTTGTGTAAATCTGAAATTATGTCAAACAATTTTAAATAAACATATTTTACTTATTTTTCATTGAGTTTATTTGGGTGACATTGGTTAACAAAACCATACTGGTTTCAAGTGTACAACTCAACAAAACATCATCTGCATGCTGCATTGTACACCCATCGCTCAAAGTGAATTTCTTTTAGTTTCCATTTATCCCTTCTTTTTCCTCTTCCACTCCCCCCCACCCCCTCTTTCCTTCTGGCTATCCCCATACTTTTCTCTGTGTTTATGTGTTATATATGTGTATTTTTTCTTAATCCTTTCACCTTTTTTTTCACCTAGCCCCTAGACACCCTTCTCCTCTGACAGCTATTGATATGTTCTGTGTGTCTATGCTTCTGCTTCTATTTTGTTTGTCAAATTGTTTTGTTCATTAGAATCCACATATAAGCGAGATCATATGGCATTTGTCTTCTCTGGCTGGCTTATTTCACTTAGCATAATGCTCTTTAGGTCTGTCTATACTATCAAAAAGGGTAAGATTTCCTTTTTTTTATGGTTGAGTAGTATTCCATAGTATAAATGTAATAAACACATTTTAAATGTGAATAAGTTCATGCCATCCTCCTACATAGAATTCCTTAAGGCCCCTCATTCCTACTACCTACAGGACAGAGACAGAATTCTGATATGATGGCCCTCCTACCTCCCAACTTGCTCTCACCACTCCCTGATTCATGTTTCTGCCCCACCAAAAAGGACCTGCTTGTAGTTCCTGGAACAACCTGCTGTTTGTCATTGTGAAGTCTTTGCTCACATGGTCTTTCTGACAGGAATTCATGACACCCACCTGCCCCTTTCTGACTAGGGGACAAGTCAGAGGAACGAGCAAACTCAGTGGTAAGTGGAGATAGATGAGCTTCCTGTTTCTCCATAAGCTTTTTCCTCTAGACAGTTATGGTTTGTTCCTCTCTCCCTGTGTTATAGACACAATGGTTAGAGACAGGTGCAGAGAACTTGAGGATTACATTTTTTCAGACCAAACTCTCTCAATGGGACCCCAGGACCTTTGGTTTTATCTCCTGTCACTGAGGGAGAGGACAGTTGTCATCTAGTCTGGCCCTATTCTTGATTCTCTTCAAGAAGTCAACTAATCCTCCAGTGAGTTCCCTCTAAAGTACATCAGAAAGTTCAGGATGGAGGTCAGAGGCATCAGTGTGTTCACACCTGTGTGTGCAAGGGTGAGGGCAGAAATAAGAGACAGGCAAGATGTACTTTCCTCCTCCAAGAAGTATTTTTAAAGGTACTTGTGAGATGTCCCATTTCCCAACAAAGAAGACATTCTGCCATCCTCCAGTGACTGAGGAGGAAGGACACCCACTGTCCTGGAAAGTTCAGGTCTATAAGCCACAACACCTGCTTGTACCTTCTTCGGCCTGGGAGGGGTGACTGAGCTGGAAATGTCCATTTCCAAAGTAGCATTGAGAGGACCACAGGCACTCAAAGATTTAGATTTTTGTGAAGATTAAAGGGATTTGATAAGTGGCTATAAACCATTTGGCTTCTCCAAATGGAGAGTTCCTCCTTGTCAAGAGAGAAAAACTAAAACTAAACCAAAGAAAACAAATGCTAAGTGGGTCTCCATAGTGAAGAACTGAGCCACAGAAGAGAGAGGAAGAGAAATGAGAGTGTAGACACACACTGAGTGTGTGGGTGCTGGCAGAATTTTTATGCAGTTTGAAGGAGGAAGGAGAGGTATTTTGTTTTTCTTTTTGTTATTGTTGTTTTTGGAGTGGCACAGTTTCTGTCTCTGATATGTAATCCATCTAAGTATATGTAGACATGGTGGTTATAAACGTAATTCTGAGAAATTTTGCTCTGAATGTTAATGGAAACTCCCCTTGATGTTCTTCCAGTGACTTTATATAAAATATTTAATTGCTTTTCAAGATACTTCTTTGAATGTAATTGCACTCTTAAACCAGGCCTCAAAGGTGTCCAATTATATGCAGGTTTCAAAAAGATTATGTTCCAAATGCAGTGGAAAGTATTCCAAAGTTGGCCTTACCTATTTTGCCTCCAGATATTTGGAAATCTATAAACATATGACTGTTTGTCTACACCAAATGCATCCTTGCAATGTGAAAATATAGGATCACTCCTTGGTTCTTAACAATCTAAAGAGAAATGAATTAAATAGGCAGTTTTTAAAAATTTATTTATTTTTAGAGAGAGGGGAAGGGAGGGGGAAAGAGAGGGAGAGAAACATTAATGTGTGGTTGCCTGTTGTGTGCCCTTAACTGGGGACCTGCCCTGCAACCCAGGCATGTGCCCTGACTGGGAATCAAACCAGAGACACTTTGTTTCGCAGGCCTACACTCAATCCACTGAGCTGCACCATCCAGGGCCTAAATAGGCAGTTTTAAATATAGTTTCATTTTCAGTGCAAAGTATTAGCCAGAGGGGTTGAGTCCTGGTCTGTCACCACTTATGGGCATGAGACAAGGCGATGCCCCATAGCATGGAGGACAGCATCCCAAATGTGGGTCCCAGAACCCTCACGTCCATGACCCCTAGCTTCTGGTTAACTTCCCTCTGCTCTCAGTAGTGAGATTGGGCCTGAGTAGATGGAGACAGTGGAGAACCCCATCCCTGCCTCCTCCTCCTTTTCCATACACACCCTTCAACTTGGATAATACCAGCAAGTGGGTGTGGAACCCAGACAAGCAAGTATCTTGTTTGCTTCAGGGCAGAGAGACTAGACTTTGTGCCTGGAATTCTAAGTGATGCCAAGGTTCCACGAGGGTGGATATATATCCTACGCTACACACACACACAGAGCACACTCCCATACACCCCCTGAGTAAGAGGCTCTCTCTGAAGGAAGTATAGATAAAGAAAATAACCCCCCCCCCCTCCAGGTGTCTTCTGAGCACCTACCATGCAGCTAAGCGCAGGGTTGGGTACCATCCTGAATGGAAACACTGTAAAATGACTCTGTCCTCAAGTTGCTCAGGGTCTAGCTGGAGAAAATGAAAGGGAATAAAAGGGGAGCCTAATTTTTATGTAAACAGAGAATCCTAGTTTCCACTGAGAGTCAGGCTATGGAAAGAGAAATAAGACTTTGAGGAGAGGACAAAATCTCAAGAATCTGCTCAGAAGAGAAGACTGGAACTGTGGAGACTTGAGCTGAATGGACTGGGGGGTCACCAGGCCCATGCCTCTGCATTTCCTTGCCACCACTGTGGGTCCAGAAAGCAGGTCAGCAGGGTTGCACTTTAGGGCTGACTTAGGGCTCAGGGTCTCATGAGGGCAATAAGAAGGCCCTCTGGTGATGGAAAACTTGGTGGTGGGGTTGTTCAGATAGTGGTCCAGTTGGGAAGGAGGCAGACGGTGGACTTGGAGGCCACACAGACACATGACAGAAGATTCTTAGAAACAGTGGAGGCCAGAGCTGGAGTGGAAAGAGAGAATGAAAGTGCTGTCTGGCATGGAGGTTAAAGCCAGCTTCAGAAACAAGTTTGTTCTCTTGGAAGAAGCTTAGACAACTGCAGAGGGAGGGCTGAACACCAGAACAGGTAACAAGAAGTCAGCTATCTCCATTTTAAATAAGTAGCTTCTGATATTTTGATTGGCCCATATGGAGTGGGAAAGAAAAGAAATATCCTTAAAATATAAAATTTAAATGTATTTTCTTTATGAACTCTTCTCACTCCTAGAACGATGCTCTCTCTGTCCAAACAAAGACACTCTTCTCACTTCCATAGCCTTTCCTCCATCCACTAGGATATGTAGAATGTTCCTCTTTATTCCTGAGATATTTGGGTATAAGATTTAATTCCAGTAGTGTGAAACTCTGGAGGGCAGAGCCACGAATGTCCTCCTTCACAGTTGGCACTGAGCGAGGCACATAACAAGATCCCAGTAAATGTTCCAGGAACTGAAATCAAGCTATGCCATTGATGAGACCAGTGGCTAAGAGAATTTTAGCTTTGGGGATGATTAAATAGCAGTCTTTAGGAACAAAGCAACCAAATACCAATTTTCCAAGTTTGCCAACTAGCAAGTTCAAATGAATGTGGAGCTAAATCCAATAAATATTTCTTGAATGAATGGTCCCATCAGGTTATGGGAGGTTAAGTTAAGAGAGATACTCATGTAGGTGACAACTTCCTCACCCTCTATCCAAAAAGAGGTGTGCGTGCATGTGCACACACACACTCAAACACAAACAACCCCCCACACATTCACATACCTGTAGACTTAGGTGTGTGAAGATCTTTTGTGTTTATAGATATGTCCATTTCTCCTCAGGGAAGGGTATAAATAGAATGGTATCTTCATGACGTAAGTCCCAGATTTGTCTCTCTGGGCTCCTCCTATTGCTGTGAAGTTGCTTAGGAACTTGTCCTCACAGCTCAGAGAGCTCACTCAGGCACCCCTTAAAGATATATCCATTCAACATTTATTGGCACCGACTATGTTCCAGACACTGAGGATTCAGAGATCAATAAGAAATAGTTTCTGCTCTGTAAGCTCCCAGAACCTAGAGCTAGTAACACACTATATATTAAATATAAATGATTTAATATATCTAAAGTCATTTAATATATCTAAAAAGTGCTTGGTAGAGCTATTTAGATGTTGTTGTAGCAGGTTGAGGAGGCCATAAACCGGCTGAGAGGCTTCCCACAGGAGGTAAACTCTGTTCAGTATTGTTTTCTCAATGTGCTCATGGTGAGCTGAGGTCAAGGACACCCTCCCTTTTATCCTAGGGGTTCCTGATTGAGAGATAACTTTGCCCATCCCTCTGGTTCAGAGAAGCCTTCCCTCCTCACCCCTTTTCTCCTATCTGTCTAGCAAATCCTTTCATCACACTGCCTTCATTCTAACAAAAGTCCAAAAGAGCCTAAGGACTGGGCATCTGGACAGGAAGTCCAGAAAGCACCGTATTTTTTGGACCATAAGACCCACCTAGTTTTCAGAGGAGGAAAACAGGAAAAAAAACCTTGAGGCAAAAAATGTAAAATATTTAATAACATAAATAACACAATATTTCACCAATTTAAATGTAAACAGAACTCAACAGCAGCATTAACAACCATTATTCCTCCCAAATTTGGGGTGTGTGTGTCTTATAGTTCGAAAAACATGGTAGTCCAAGGCACTGACTAATTTTTAGGCTCATGAGGGCTTGGTCTTGCTATACCTCAAAGATCTTTGAATCAGATGGCAAAGTGCAGGAATCACCTAGAGCAACCCATATGTGGAAAACTGTTTGTGGAGAGTCAGTGTGTCTGCAGCAACAAATATTTATTGAGTCCCTTCCATGCACTGGCCACTTTCTGAGAACAGAGCAAACAGGGTGCAGTAAGGACCTCACAGGTTTTTCCATCATGGGGAGAAAGAAAGATGATAAGCACATATACAACCAAGAAACAAATCAGTGAATAACATAATATCAATTAAGTCATGAGGGCTATGAAATATTATAACACAGGGATTGTTAACTAACATGGTTAGGGAAGGCCTCTCTGAGCCAAAGACATGGGAGCTGAGCCTAGATGATGGCAAGAAGTTCATGAAAAGGTCTGTGGATGGAATCAGCAAGAGCAAGAGCAAGTGCAAATGCCCTGAGATGGGGCTGGTCTTGCTGTGTTCAGTGAGCATCGTATGACTAGAGCAGGTGGGTTCAGGGAGCCAGATGGGGCCTGAATTCCATGCAGTGCAGGGTTGTGGAAGGGTCTGAGCTACTAGTGACTGTATCTGAGGTTTGCTTATAGAGGTCACTATGTCTGCTGTTAGAAGGTAGGCTGGGCCAAGACGTGGGTGGAGGGTCCTACCTGCCTCCTTATCTTGGATTCCTATCAAAACCCAGAAAGCATATTTTAATTCTAAGTTTTTATTTTAAATTCAGTAAGCTGGAAGTCATACACTTATAAATGCCAAGTGTAAGCCTATTTGAAGTATATTGTACTTCACAGATTTTCTGGAACTGTGCCTCAGTTATAAAAGTAAGTTCTCTGTCTATCTGAGCACTTTTGACCTTATTAGATGGCACACTCCCATTTGAGGTATTGAGGAGAGAGGTCACTGTCCCAAGTGGACTTTTGTTGAAAGAATCTTCTCGTCACTCCTTCTCCCATGCAGAAGTACCATCTCAGACTAGCCCTACTGTACTTCTTAGTTTGGCTTTCATCCCGAGCTCCTGGCTCCTCAGTAAGAATCCCGGTTGTTCAGTGAGAATTACATGGAGCTGGTGGGTTCTGTGCTCCAATGTGGGTTGAAAATCACCCTTCTTATTTCATTTTTATCACCTCATACCTATGGCAGGGGCTTAACGAAGAACATGGTGGGAAGAACATAGTGGGAAGAACACAGAACATGGTATAAAGGCCAGCTGGTATTTCCATTTTATCTTTCTGCTTCCCACACTCCAGCCAAACTGAATCACTCCCTCCGTTCACACCTATACTGTTTCTCCATCTATTTTTTCATCCATGTTCCTCCCACTGGGACCCTGCTCCATCTCTTTTAGGTATTTATTCTTGGTACTCATCCCTCAAAGCCTAGATCATATGTCATCTCCTCCAAGAAGGCACTCTAAGAGTCGTTGAACCCTCTGCGAGATCTCCCATTGCATGAGCATGGATTCTGGATTCAGACATATCTGGGTTTGAATGTAGCTGAATGACCTTAGGCACATAACTTGTCCTCTCTGAACCTCAGTCTGCGTGTCTCTAAAGTAAGGAGCATAACTGCACTTACATCATGGTGTTGTTGTGTCACAGCTTTTGACACCGTGACTGATATATGGCCGACATTCAATAATGGTGACTGTAATTGTTAGTAGAGTCACTTGTGCATTGTTTTATACCTCTGCTCACTCTGAACCCTTCATGACACGAACTACCCTACTCATCACTGTTTCCATGGCAGTGTCTCACGTCGGGCCTAGACAGCCAAGCTTTGCTTTTTTGAACTTCCTTGAGTGGAGCCCATCACTTCCAGTCCTGCACTTCTGAATCAGGACACTAGAGGGGAGCAAGAGACCACAGACCCTGGAAAGAACACAGGCCCTGCTGGGTGTTCCTTCTTTCTCTTGGCTAGCTTGTGTGGTGGTGAGCCACTCACTGTAGATTCCTCTTGCTTGAATTGTACTCTCATTCCTTCATACTGGGAAAATTCCTAAAACACATAAGCCAGGACCCAATCACGGTAGTCCTTTTGGGAAGGCTTTCTCACTCCCTAACAGATAGTTTGCTTTAGCCAACTGGCTGATCAAAATCAGCTGGGATTTCCTGGTACTTACTGTATACCCTTTACTATGTCTCATGTTTTTAGGATTAAATGGGTTCAAAAATGCAAAGTACTTTGAACAATGCAGGCACATAAGACAGAAATTAAGCCTATTGTAATGGGCCAATTAGCGATGTGAATCAAAAGCAACAAGGGAAATAAAGGGAGCTTCTGAAATCCCAAAGGGGCGACAGAAATCCTTCCTTTTATTTGCTGAGTTCTTTCTTGTGAGCTAGACTCTATGCCGAGTACTTGGCAAATATTATTCCATAACCAAACCAATGTTAAGAACAAGGTCAGTATTTCTGTCTGCATTTTAACCATTGTCATGGACTACATGTTTTTGTCTGTTTCCCCCATCCTGATTCTGTGTTGAGATCTTAACACCCAATCTGAGGAGGTTGGATCTCCCTTTTCTCTTCCTCCATGTGAGGACAAAGAAGACAGCAGCGTGTGAACCAGGAAGCAGGTCACCAGACAACAAATCTGCCAGCACCTTGATCTTGAACTTCCCAAACTCCAAAACTGTGAGAAATAAATGTTCAAGCCACTCAGTCTATGGTATTTTTGTTATAGCAGCCTGAGCAGTTTAGGAAAACTATGAAGAAAGAGAGCAGACATATTACATAACTTGCCAGTGATCAGACAGAATGTAAATAGTGGAGCTGGGTTCAGTCCCAACTGTCTGACTACAACATGCATCCATTTAGCCTCCACAATGGTGCCTCACCTGATTGTTATTGTGTTTATTGTTATTGTTATTGTTGTTGTTACCCTGCAGATTGTTCCAGATACTTATTTCTGAGGGATGAGGGCCAAGATAGTCTTTCTTGTATGATATACTGTGACATTACAATAACTTCTACTACTGGATATGGCAATCTGGAGGAAATTAGAAAATGCTTAGAACTAAACAGTAATATGAACACCACATACCAGAACTCAGGGAATATACAGTAAAAGCAACAAAATGAAAGAGGATTCAGGATTTAAAAGTTTTTATAGAAATATGAAAGGCTGAAGATGAGTGATCTGAAAGATAGCCCCAGGTGCCCAACGTAACACCCAGCTCAACAACACACCCTTGGGTTGACTTTCTCTCCTGTCTTGTTTTATTCCTTCTAGTGCCCTTGAATTCTCCTACTTGGGGTCCTCTCTCAAAATAAATGACTTATTTGTATGTGTTCTTTTGCCTCAGATTATACTTCTTTGGGGGAACTGAGAAGATATCTCTACGCAATGTTTGGAAAGGTCTACACTATTCTTTACATTTTTAAGTTGAAATCTAAATTTTTTACTATACACTTAACTAATTAAAAAGAACATAATTTCTATATTGTATATATTAGTGTTTTTAATAAAATTATTTTTATTATTTTGTGGGAATTTAAACCCATACTAAAAAGAACAGAATAGTAGAATAAATCCTATGTGTGTCACCCAGTTTAATAATTATCAAATTATGGTTAATCTTATTTCATTTTATCTCCAGTCATTGGTCCCCTCCAGTTTTTTTAATCCTCACCTGAGGATATGTTTATCAATTTTAGAGAGAGAGTAAGAGAAAGAGAGAGAAACATCAATGTGAGAGAGAAATATCAATTGGTTGCCTCCTGTACACACGCTGAATGGGGATTGAATTTGCAACCTAAGTATGTGCCATGAGAGGGGATTGAACCCACAGCCTTTTGAGGGTCCAACCAAATGAGCCACATGGCCAGGGCTCCCTCCAGTGTTTTTTAAAGAAAATTATAGGCTTATGTCATTTCATTTGTAGATGTCTCTAAATTAAGGACTCTTTTCCAGTAGTTATGTTAAATATTATCACACCTTAAAAATACCCCTCAAGTCTTTACACTATGAAATATCTATTCAGTGTTCACATTTCTCATTATCTTATAGAAGCAATTAATTTTCTACTAATTTATTTAAATTGAGATCAAAATAAAACAGGTACATTTTTACTGGTTAATATGCCTATTAAATATATTTTAATCTATAGATTCTCTGTCCATTGTTGGTTTTCTTAGAATTTTTTGTTGAAGAGACCATGCTATTTGTCATATAGAGCTTTTCATAGTCTGGATTTTGCTGATTGTATCCTCAGGGTGTCATTCCATAGCACCTGGACATGCGTATGGTTTTGCCTCTATTTGTTCATACTCTGATGCTTCTTCAGATGACTTCCCTTGGGCAACGGAATTTGCTCTGTACTCACATGCAGAAAGCCTAGTGTTCTGTCTCCTTGGAGTGGCACTTAGCTAGTAACTTACAGGGATGGGAGTACCAAAGCCTAGGTCAGTACAGCTCTAAGCCTTCTTTAATACTCAGAGTTCTCTTGCTGGACCAGGTTGAAGCAGTTCTCCATAGTTCTTTGCTGAAACCACATACCTGCATGGTTTCTCTTCCATCCCAGTGTCTCCTGGTAACCCTGCCTTAATAAATCACTTCCAAACAAAGCCTCATATCAGGGAGTGCTTCTGGGGAACACAAACAATGAAAATTGGTACCTGCTGTGGTTCTAAGACAATGGTTCCTGTGGTAGTGTTACAGGGTGCAGCCAAGAGGGGGGACCCCAAATGGGCATTTGAAATGGGGTCCGGAGCTTAGGGTGTCCAGGAGATTTTAAGATGTCTCCATACCCCCACCCAGGGTGTGGGTTGGGGGAAGGGACAAATGGAGCAAGGCCATTGAGAGCTGTTTTGCATAGCAACAGCCTTGCAGCTACCCTCTAGCATGGTCACTTAACATATCTATAGCCTTTGGCTGGTTGCTTAGATATGTTAAATAGCTGTGATCATTTCTGAGCTAGGAGAATGGAAGTAACTTCCCCACCAAGATGTGACTGGGGGCAGATCCCCCAAGCTACAGCGCCTGCATGGGAGCTCAGAGAAGACTGGCTCCATGACAGGGGACCACGCCTGCCCAGACTCAAGATGGCAGCCCAGTAAAGCTGGAAGGATACGAGTTCTGGCATGTGAAGCCGAGTGTGGGAGGAGTCGGAAATGAGGCTGCAGAGGAAGATTGGCCATGGGGATTTAAAACCCAGACTTGGCGGCCATTGGGAGAGAACCATGCTGCTTTAAGAAGGAGAGCCATGTGCAGCCCTGAGAGAGAGAGAACCATGCGGCTTTAGCAGAATGGGGAGGACCTCAGCCATTGAGAGAGAACCATGCTGCTCTGAGAAGGAGAACCATGCGCAACCCTGAGAAAGAGAGAACCATGAGGCTTTAGCAGAATGGGGAGATGTGGCGGCCATTGAGGGAAAAACCATGCTGCTTTGAGGAGAGAGAGCCATGCGCAGCCCTGAGAAGGAGAGAACCACGCGGCTTTGGCAGAGTAGGGACTCTCCCCTTCCTGCAGCCCTGAGGGGGAGAACCACAAGGCCTGGACAGAGCAGGGACCCCCACAGCTTTAGAAGGGGAACCACCACCCAGTTTTAGCAGAGATCCTGGCGACTCAGCAGAGGGTGCCGGGAACCCAGGGAGGTCTCCCAGTCGAGATGGAGGACTAACTGGGAAGAGCCAGAGGACTGCCTGAGCCATGGACTTCTGTTTCCTTTCCTGAGATACAGTACTCTGGACTGGGCAAAGGGGGAAGGAAGGAAGGACTGTGTCTCTTTGTGGGTGTTTTAAGAGACTTTAGGATTTTTGATAAAGACATTAGGTCACTACTTGAAGTCTGTATAGCATTAAATAAACATTTCCTTTCCTTTTCACGAATCTCTGGCATTGAGAGACGTCTTTCCCCGGGCGGTGGGCATGACGGACCTGGGGGCCTTTTAAATAATAGTATATTGTCCCAGGCCCCCCTTGTTGTGTTCTGTAACAGTAGGGTTTTGGAGTTGGTTTACTCACAGTCCAGAAGAAAACAAGAGCCTCCTTACTAGTGGTAAGTGGAGTGTAGACAGCTCTTGGCATGTTGTAGCATTGTCATTATTAACTTTTATGGTGAATTGGAGCAAGGTAGAGTGGAAAGTGCTGCACTGGATTGTACAATATCTTCGATATTTGAAATATATGTAGGAAATGGTAACCATAAGGGCAGTGGAATTGGTTGATTGTTGCTGAAGGCTATTGATGCTTTAAAAAGGAAAAGTGAGGACTACTGGCCAAGATGGAGGTATAGGTAGACACAGTGTGTCTACCTACAACAACCAGACAGACAACAACAATTTAAAAGGAAAAAACAACTAGAACTGACAAAAAATTGAACTGTATGGAAGTTCAACAACCAAGGAGTTAAAGAAGACATTTTGATCCAGACTGGTAGGAGGGGTGGAGACAGGCAGCCAGGCAGAGAGGACTCTCAGCAAGGTGGAAGATTGTGGAGCAGGGCTCACAAGGCTGCAGCAGGTGGACTCAGTGGGGCAGCAGATTGCAGACTGGCAGTCCCACATTCCAACGCAGATAAACCAGGAGAAACAATGGGAGAGCTGGATGGACTTCACAACCCAGGGCCCCAGTGCGGGGAAGTAAAGCCTCAAACCACTGAGTGAAAACATCTGTGGGAATTGAAGTGGCAGCCAGAGAAACTCCCAACCTCACAGGAAACTTTCTTGGAAAGACCCACAGGGTCCTAGAACATGCACGAACCCAACCACATGGGAATCAGCACCAAAAGGGCCCAATTTGCTTGTGGGAAGTGGGGGAAATGACTGAAATCTGTCAGAGAGTGGAGCAAGTGGCATTGTTCCCTCTTGGACCCCTCCCCCACATACAGCATCACAATCCAGCAACATGGGTCATCCTGCCCTGGTGAACACCTAAGGCTCCACTCCTCACTACATAACAGGTGCATCAAGACAAAAAAAATGGCCCAAATGAAAGAACAGATCAAAGCTCCAGAAAACATACAATTAAGTGATGAAGAGATAGCCAAACTATTAGATGCACAGTTCAAAACACTGGTCATCAGGATGCTCACAGAATTGGTTGGATTTGGTTGCAAATTAGATGAAAAAATGAAGGCTATGCTAAGTGAAATAAAGGAAAATGTACAGAGAGCCAACAGTGGTGGGAAGGAAACTGGGACTCAAATCAACAGTGTGGACCAGAAGGAAGAAAGAAATATCCAATCAGAAAAGAATGAAGAAACAAGAATTCAGAAAAATGAGGAGAGGCTTAGGAACCTCTGGGACAACTTTAAAAGTTCCAACATATGAATCATGGGGGTGCCAGAAGGAGAAGAGGAAGAGCAAGAAACTGAAAACTTCTTTGAAAAAAATAATAAAGGAAAAAAACCTTTCCCAATTTGGTGAAGGAAATAAACTTCCAGGAAGTCCAGGAAGCTCAGAGAGTGCTAAAGAAGTTGAACCCAAGGAAGCACACATCAAGGCACACCCTAATTACATTATTCAAGATGAAAGATAAGGAGAGAATCTTAAAGCAGTAAGAGAAAAGGAGACAGTTACCTACAAAGGAATGCCCATAAGACTGTCATCTGATTTCTCAAAAGAAACCTTACAGGCAAGAAGGGGCTGGAAAGAAGTATTCCAAGTCATGAAAGGCAAGGACCTACATCCAAGATTACTCTATCCAGCAGAGCTATCATTCAGAATGGAAGGGCAGATAAAGTGCTTCCCAGATAAGGTCAAGTTAAAGGAATTCATCATCACCAAGCCCTTATTATATGAAATGGTAAAGGGACTTATGCAAGAAAAAGAAGATAAAAAATGTGAACAGTAAAATGACAGCAAAGTCACAACTATCAACAACTAAACCTAAAAAAACAAAACAAAAACAAAAAATGAACTAAGCATACAACTATAACAGGAACAGAATCACAGAAATGGAGATCACAGGAAGGGTTATCGGTAGGGGAGTGGGTGGGAAGAGATAGGGAAAAGGTACAGAGAATAAGTAGCGGCAGTGGTAGGTAGAAGATAGACAGGGGGAGGTTAAGAATAGTATAGGAAATGTAGAAGCCAAAGGACTTATATATATGACCCATGGACATGAACTAAAGGGGGGGAATGTGGGTGGGAGGGGGTGTGCAGGGCAGAGGGGAATAAAGGGGGGAAATGGGACAACTGTAATAGCATAATCAATAAAATATATTTAAAAAATAAAAAAATATTAAAAAAGAAACATAAATGGTAGGTGCAAAATAGACAGGGGGAGGTTAAGAATAATATGGGAAATGGAGAAGCCAAAGAACTTATATGTATGATTCATGGACATGAACTAAGGTGGGGGAATGCTGGTGGGAGGCAGAGTACAGGGAGGAGGGAAATAAAAGAGAGAAAAAATGGGACAACTGTAATAGCATAATAAATAAATAAAAAAAGAACAGGGTAACCATGTGTGCTCTCAGCATTCCTATTCAACATCTTAATTGAAACCAGAATAAAAAGGAAATAAACACTTCACCCTCAAAGATGGGGAGCTTAGCTTCCCACTTGTTAATTGTGGGCTTTTCATAGTGACTTTTCTCCAAAGAATACAATGTAGTAGGGTGGGATGTTGCAGGAGGGATGAGGAGAGTAACTTTACAATGGAGAAACCTGACACATACTACCTTATCCAGGTCATCAAGGTGATAAATCATGTCAGTAGTGTGTATAAAACATGTATATAATATTTAAAATGGTATTTTACCTCTGTATTCTTCCTCCTAAAAACCCATAACTCCAGTCTAATCATGAGAAAAACATCAGACAAACCAAACTGAGGAATAGTCTAAAAATACTGACCAGGACTGCTCAGAACTGTCAATGTCATCAAAAAAAGAAAACTCTGAGAAACTGTCAGAGTCAAGAGGAGCCCAAGGAGACACAGCAACTAAATGTAGTGTGATGTGTAGGTTCCTGGAACAGAAAGAGGCATTAGGTAAAAACTAATTAAGAAACTCAGAATAAACCATGTACTGTAGTTAACAATAAGGTATCAATATTGTTTTGGTAATTGATATAATAAATGTACCATACTAATGTAAGATGATAAGGGAAATTGGGTTTGGAGTGTATGGGAACTCTCTGTACTATTCTTGACATTTTCATAAATCCAAAACTGTTCTAAAATATAAGGTCTATTAAAAAATCATAACCTAATACTTCAAAATAATTTTTCACATATTCTAGGTGTTTTTAATTACTTCTGCCCCTGCCCCTAATTTCTGCCACCCCCAAATTCTACCCAGACTTCCTCTTAACTCTTGTCCTGTTATGAGAACCTGAGTCTGCATTCTCATCCTCTAAGTAATGAAAGGCACTGACAAGTGTTAACCCAAGGAGGGATGTGGTTAGATTAGAATTTTAAGTAGAACACCCTGTCCTCTATGTGACAGGTGGATTATGGGGTGAATTGCCAGGGGGTAAAAAAAGCCAGCTTGAAGGCTATTGCAATAGTTCTGGTAAGAAATGATTGCAGTCCGAGCTTGAGAGGTGTGTTAGGAATAGCAAAGACTTGATCATTGGTGTGGGGTAGGGGGGAAGAGAAGAGGAGAGAGGAATGATGATAGTGTCTCCAGTTTAGGTGAGTGCATGGGTGGTAGTATCATTCCCCAAGAGAAAGAACACCTGAAGAGGAAGGATAGTGAGTGTTGCTGGAGTTGGGAGGGGAGAATAGATGCTAGATGCCATTCAGACTTATTTAGTTTGGGTGCCTATGGAAGTCTCAATAAAGATGTCCCTGACATATTGTCATGCCTATGGTAAAATAGCTTTGGGTCATTTGAGACAAAATGCCTGAGAGGATGTTGTTAAATAGTTAAAGACTGGTTATTCCCGGGAAAGAGGGAGTGCCTCTTCCTGAAGTGACTGATGGCAGTAAAAACTACAGAAATGTCGAGGAAGAAGGGTAATGGCTACAATAACCTTGGATTTGTATTTTTCCTGCCAATCCAGTATTTTGGCTTCCATGATTCCTGTTGGCCCAACTTTTCCTTTCTTTAGTGTCACTGTCACACTCCCCATCAGAGATCTGTCCCAAAAGTCTCTTCTGTTCCAACCTTGCTCAATTCTGCTATCTAATGCTTTTCTGAAAACTTCCTTAATTGAGTAGGCAGTCCACAAAACTCTTGGAAAACAGGAGGACATTCTACAGAGACAAAACCCAAGATGGGACCAGAACCCAGAGGGAGCTCCCACTTCCTGCCCATGCCCTTGGTCATGGACTGAGATTGGGCTCCATGTGTGCAAGGCAGTGCAGGGCTGAGACAGCTAGATCCCCTTCCCTGCAACCAGAATAACTCATCTCCCCTTCATGACCCCTTCATGACTGTGAGTGTGCTTTCAGATGCATGGTGAAGTTGTTTTTGCCTTGGTTTGGTGTTGATTTGGTTTCATTTTAGAATCTATTAAAAATATTAGATAGTTTTTGGAGTGGACTTAAAGTGAAATCAAGATGTCTGTCCCCCTTTGGGAGCTGGCCAAGAGAGTCCATTGTAACCATTGACCCACACATAAGTTTTCATATGGTAAGACATGGAGGAACATAAGCCAAAGAGAATACAGGATCTCAGGACTTCCAGGATTTATTCTGTATCATTGTACATACTCACAGATTCAGCTATAATACTACGGATGAAGTCAGAGTTACCGTAGTAACTGTCCTCAGGCAGAGGCTCTGGCCACCTGAGGTTGGAATTGGGTGAAATCGGAGTCATCAGGAGTAGGTACTGGGCAATACCACCCCCAACCACACTATCACAAAGACATGCAGAAAAACAGGGTCAGGCAAGTTTACAGATAAGGTGGGCCATCCAGACTGGGAGACCTGAGGTAAGTGAGGCCACTGGCTCAGCTTTCTCTTCACTTGTATGGGTTGGCCTGAGGGCATCTGGGACACTGGGAGTGGTTATTTATGCTTGGGGGGCCACTACACCTCCTCTTTCTTCTGCTACTTCTCTGCAGGGGGTAAGACTTCTCCCAGCAGTGGCTGGACTGGGTGGGTCTCTTGGACCTGGCCAGGAACTGGGAACAATGTGTGTTGCTCCAACTGTCCCTTCTGCTGCTCTGTTGCTTCTAGCTGCCCCTGCCCCAGGTGCTCCAATTGCTGCTCTTCTTTCTTTTCTAATTGCTCATCTCTCTTTGCTAGCTCTTGATCCAGTTGCTGGTCCAGGATTTTCTTCTCCTGTTCCAGCTGTTCCTTTAGCTGCTGCTCCCTTTGTGCTTTATCCTTTTCCAGCTGCTGCTCCAAGTTTTCTGCTTCTTGGTCCTCATGCTGTTCCTGTTGATGTTGCTTCACTTCCTGCTCACATTGCTCTAGCTGTTTCAGATGCTGTTCTGGGTGCAGTTTCTGCTCCTGTGAGTCTTCTTGCTTTTGTTCCAGATGCTGTTCCTGCTGCTGTAGTTCCTGCTTCTGTGACTCTTTGTGCTGCTTTTGTTCCAGATGTGGTTCCAGATGCAGTACCTGCTTCTGTGACTCTTGCTGCTGCTGTTCCAGGTGCTGTTCCTGCTGCTGCAGCTTCTGGGGCTGTGGCTCACAGTCTTGCTCAGGTACCCCCTTCACAGGAGTTGTGTGCTTCTCCCCATGTTCCAAGAGGACCTCCCTTGGCAACTCAGAGGTCACCTTTTGGCATGGAACAGGCAGTGAAGTTGGCTGCTTCACTTGCTCCTGCTGGGTATCAGTGGAAGGAGAAACAGGCTTGAGGGGCTCCTGACTGAGAGCAGGGGGAAGGGTCACTGGCAGAATGTGTTGCTGGGACATCTTGGAAGCTGCTTTTGGTCAACCTGAAAAATAGGAGGGGTCAGAGGAGTGGCTGAAGAGAGAAAGTAGACGAATTCCCAAGAAATCAGAGCCTGGTTTCTCAGCACCCTCTCTCTTCTCTGGGACTGGTCACTCTCCCATCACCTCCAGCTGTCATTCCCCAGAAGCACCCAGAAGCAGCAGAGAGTGAGGATAATAATGTGGACAGGTAGGGAGAGGCCCACCTGGGAGCCGCCTTCTTTCCTACAAGAGGTCTGTCTCAGAGCTGCTCTGCCAGCATGGCCTGGGCACCACTGTGCCTCCTGCTTGTGACTTGTCCTTGTCTCTCCTCAATTCTGACCCTCATTGACCAAGGAGAAGAGAAGAGTTCTGAGATTATAGCAGAGAGAGGTAAAGTCCTAGGAAAGAAAGGCTTTCTAGAGGAATGCTGAGTCTTGGAAACCAATAGCCCATGCCGATGGGACATGAGAAGTCATGGCGTGAGCCCTGGGTCAGAGTCATATGACATATTCTTGGTTTAAATCTCCCTGTGTGCTCCTTGGCAAGGTACTTAGCCCCTCTGGGCCTCAACTATCTCATCTTTAAAGTGAATGGATTGGTGTATTCAAGTCCCAAGATACTTTCCCTCCTGATCCAGAGCTTCAGCTGCAGCCCCACTGCTTAGGTGAGGGGTGGTGGTGGGAGGGGCTGCAAGGTTGCTGAGAGTGGAGCTGGCTCTTTCAAATCTCCACTTTTAAGTTGGGTTTTCCTGCCCCTGTTTGGCCTGGGTTTCTCCAAATAGAAAGTTTTCCCCATTCTGAAGTTTCCCCTTTTGCCACAGAACCAAGAGTTGCACGTGTTTCCCTGAAGCCCCTGCCCCCACAGAGAAGGCAAAATCACAGCAACCTAAGTCAAGAAATTTTAAGAAAGAATTTAGCCATATTGTCCCTGTATCCACATCTCACCCCCCACCCCTGTCTGTCTGTCTGTCTGTCTGTCTGTCTCTCTCTCACACACACACATACACACACACACACATTTCAAAATATGGTCCCAAGAAAAGATGGAACAAGAGGGGGTTGTTGTCTGTTCTGTTTCTATTCCACAGCACACATCCCTCAGCACAGTGACCTGAGCTCTTCTAGGAGGACAGGTGCTGCAGCCGAATCCAACCCATGAGTAATACCTGCACCCACCCTGATTGGCCACCCTAGCCACATTTTGGCCTACGGGAGGCCCCTGGTCTCAAGCCTGCTGCTGCTGGTTAACACTTACCAGGATCACAGTAAGGATGGCTGGAGAGGCTTCTAGTGGAGTGCTGAGCTGAGCAGGGACCAGGGCACCCTTTATACCATCCCCAACCTGGCCACCTTCCCAGGTTGAAGGAGATGGACTGGTTTCACCACTGAAGTTGGTCAACTTCCCCCAACCCCTTCCTGACTCACTGGAGGCACCTAAAGCAGAAAACCGCTCAGGGCCCCTTTTCACAGAGAGACAGAGCTCCTGCCTGGCCAGAGGGCTCTGGGGGCTCAGGCACTCTTGCTTACTCATGACCTGGGCAGGGAAGTGAGGGAGGCAACTTGGGAACCGGGTCCCTTTTCCTACTGTTTTGTGACCTCAGCCAAGCATCTCTGAATCTCAATTTCTCCACCTATAAAATGGGTTTATCCCCATTATTAGGTTGAGAGATTCATTTCCAAGGGCAAGAATGGAAAGTTATGTGTCTTTCTGGAATATCCAGACCATGGTATATTGTGTAAAGATGGGAAGAATCACTTCTCATGAAGAGACGGAGTTACTGAGGGTTGTCTTGGCCATTAGCCCACAGCCCCTCTGCTCTCAGGACCTGTCTATAATTTTATTCAGTGAGAAAATAAACTCTGTCTTCAGGGGGAGAGGACTTTAGGCCAATACAGACTAATAGGGGGCTTGTAGGAGTCTCCTGCTATGTCCCATGGGCTGCCTAGGCCCCATGCCCAAGGCTGTAGTTCAAAAGTTCCTAAGAATAAAAACTCATAGATACTCCAAAACATGAGCCACTCTAGGCAAGGAAACAGCCATTTAATATACAATATATAAAATAAGGATTGCTTTTTATGATGCTGGAACACTTTCTATAATTTTTTTGAAAATGCATGAAAATATAAAGATGAAATCAAACCCTCTATTGCTTTCTCCAAACCATTCTCTAGAAGAGCTTAGGTAATCTTGCAGAGTGGGTACTGCAGTTTGTTCCTCCCTGATATTGGTGGTGACTCAGAGCTCCTGGAATTAAATCCAAACTCATGCCTTGGTGTCAGAGAACCTTGCTGAGGGTCTCCCAGGAGGAACCTGGCACTCTTACAACTGGGGTTGGTGCTCCATGGGTCCCTGGCTTTTTGTTCCTCAGCATCAGCATGAATGTCAGGGCTGCCACAGAGCCTTCCCTGACTACCCCTTCCATGGGGTTATCTTTTGGTTTGCTTCATGTCACTAATAACAATTGAGAGATCTTTTATTTGCATTTGGTCACTAGATTCTTTCCCATCTCTCCCATTGAAGAATAAGCTTTATAGGGCAGGGGTCAGTTTGCCTCATGTGTGCTCCACCACACCCCCAGAACCCATCATAACCACCACACAGAATCAGTGCTCTGCAAATAGTAAGTGAAGGAGTGAATGAATAATGCATCTCAACACCTGGAGATAACTGACCTGGAGATAACTGCTGTTGAAGAACTTAGTGTGTCTCTGTGTATGTGTGTGTGTAAACAAAACTGAATTGTGATATGTTTTTTTTATGATTGGTTTATAGCTTATTTTATGAACATTATTTAAACTCACTTCTATACAACCTAACAAATAATAACTATTAGAACAATCTGAAGACAAATATTCATTTCTAGGGCTAATTTTGAGAAGTATTCAGATTCTTCATGGATTTTCCAAAAGGCACCTTCCTTCCAGCCTCAACAGATCAATTAAAGGGTTAACTTTGCCACGCTCCAGGGACTCAGTCTGCAAAGAGAGATGGAGGGACTCCTGCCTCTGAAAGACTGCCCACCTCATTCCCATTCTGATCTCTGAGCCCACATGGGACCTACCTCTGTCTCCTCCATAGCACTGGGACTGTGTCATTTTCTGGGGCCGGGGAAGTCCTCCCCTTCACCTCACTGATGGAGAACTAGCATAGATACCCATGGCCTTGAAACTCTGCTGCTGATCTCACATGGCAGGAATTTGCCTCTCCCCAACCCATGACAGTCCCAAGGCAGCAGACTCTGCTTCCAGAAGTCACACTGGTCTTATGGGTTCCAGGAGCTGTATCTGCAGATCTGCCACCTGACCTCTGAATCACAGCATAATGAGAGCTTTGTGGGGATACAGTGTGTGTGAGCCTTTGGCCATGGGCAAAGTTAGGGAGTGGGAAGGAGGGAAGATGAGCACGAAGCTGAGGTGTGTACACGTGTGTGTGTGCAGGGCCAGAGTTGGAGGGATCCTGGCATTTTAAAAGCTCAGAGGCCTCATTCTCTGTCCTCAGGTTGCTGCATTTGTGGGCCTAATATGCATGTATATTGGGGAGATTCTCTCAGTGTCTGTGTGAGTGACCTCCTAGGGTCCACATGATAAGTGAGGGTAACTGTCTAGCCCCTGCCCAGCATAATGAGGATGAGCTCACACCCCATGACACCTGCAGAGGCCTTGACCCCAGCTCTTCCCCAGCCCAAGGAAGCCCTGGCTATTTCTCTTGCAGAGGTGGAAACTGGCAGGTTCTCTTTCTCTCAGAGTGAGACAGCCTCTTTGAGCTGTTGCTTAACTGTTGAGGGGAGGGGGGACTGGTCACAGCATTCACTGCCTTGGGGAAGGGGTGCTGAGAACAGTTTTAGTTGGCAGTGTGGGGTGATGGCAGACAGTCCTGGGAATATGCCTTGGGCCAAGAGGTCTTGTGTTCCCTCCCATCTTGGGTAGCCCTGCCTAGGCTGTTTCTAGGCAAGGCCATGCCCCCACACTCTGAGGCCGCTAACCTCTGATCCCTCCCCACAGGCTGACTTCTCTGCCCAGGACACTGTCATCTACATTATCTCTCAATCTGCAGCCTGCACTAGTTGCCTCCCTACATGCCCTGAGTCCTTACCATCCAGCATGGCCTCCTGAACCTGACCTTTGCCCCTCATTCCCCTTTTGTGCCCATCTGTGCTCTTGGGGCAACAAAGCAAGACAGGGACATGGGATGATGAAAGGGCCAAGAGGCTGATTCTTCCCCTGGCTTTGGTGCTGGTCTGTCTAATGTGCCTTTTGTTCTTCTTAGGTCTTCTTCTGGCTCCCCTTCTCAGCCTGTGGGATGGCTGGTCCTGCGTCCAGTCCCCAATGCGTTGCTCTTACTCTGCCTACCGTGGAAGATGAGTTTTAGTCCTGGTTTTGGTGCAGCAACAGGAACAAAAGCATGAATGCCTCCCAGTAGTGGGAAAAGGAGATACTCTGTGTCCTCTCCTCCAGCTGGCAGAATGCCACCCCTTGCCCTGGGCTCACTGTTTGGGAAATCACATTCTTTGTAGTTGATTCTCTGCACTGGAAGACAGCAGCATGTCTGAGCTGAAGGAGCCTTGGAGAATGCATGGAGAAGGCCTCACCCAGTGCCTAATGCATGGGAGTTTCTGAGCACAGCCAAGCCCCCTCCACTGGGGCTCATTCCCTCTTGTGACAGGTGGGCATTGAAGTCTGGAGAGAGGACATGAGTAGCCAAAGCACGGGGAATCTGTGATAGAGCTGAGCTGGAACCCATGTATACTGACCTCCATCTAGGGACTCTCCTCCCCACCATCCTGACTTCTCAGGTCCTTGAACAACTGATGGTCATGTGACAGGTTGCCCAAGTGACCTCAAACATCTTCCAAGTCTGAACTAGTCATTTACTGACTGCTCCCAATGTGGTCAGTTCTGGGTTTCCTGGAGGAAGGGCCAGTTTTCCTTAGCTCAGATTCAGCCAAAATGCCCTTGGGATAGTTCTCATTGGTCCAAGGAACAGACAGCTTTCCTCTAGTCTGGTGCTGATACTGAAGTTTGTTTTCACCTGACCTCACCTGGAGGAGTGTTACTATTCAGGATGGGTACTTGCTTTGGGGGCAGACAGGTCTGGGTTTGAATCCCACTGCACTTCCTGGACAATTATCTGGACAATTCACTTTACTCCTATGACCCTAAGTTTATTTGTCTATAAAATGGAATATGAATACCTCCTTCAATTTCTATAAGGATTTGGTGAGCTAATATATGTGGCTAGCACATAGATTGTATTCAGAAACTAACCATTATATTGCTGGGAGTCATGGCCAATGTTTGCTGATGGAATGCTGTGTGTTACCTGCCTAACTAGATAGAGTTTTAAGGGTGCAAGATAGTCAAGACTCATCTCATTTTGCTAATGAAAATCCCAAGGTCAGACAGTGCCTGGGAGGAGAGTGGGGATGGAAGTCAGGCTCCTGACTTCCTATGGGCTCCTTCCAGTCTATGTGCTGCAGGCCTCAGGTGATGCTATATCTCAGCCACAAGACTATGTCCTCTGTGCTTAGGAGGCCTCATGTGCATTAACTGTGTTCCCGAGTGGCAGGCTCACTGAGGAAACCCAATAGGTTTGCATTCCTACAGCATAATGTGCATGGAGAGGCCTGGGGGCCTGTGTATGCAGAGGAGAGGCAGTGGCTTGAGTCTAACTTTGATGTGGACAAAGGGGTCCAGGTAATAGAGTACAGCTCAGACAGCCACATGCAGCTAGAGACAGACTATAAAGGCTCTGCCAGCATATAGCATGTGGGGTGAATGGTGAAGAAGGCATGGGTAGGACTCCACAGGGATTGTGCAGGGAGAGGAAGGCAGGGGCAGGGACCCAGTGGGCAGGGGACAGACAGACAGGAAGAGTGGCAAGGCCATGGGTGGATGAGGTAGGGGAGGGACATCGCAGAGGAAAGAGAAGAGGCAGGTACACAACAAAAGGGTAGAGAGGGACAAAGTTCAGCCATGCTGCCTTCTCCAGAAGTGTCATCAATGGTCAGACAAGTCAAAGGAGGCAAGGATGCCCATGTGACTTGGCTGGCCTCCTGGTTTGCACTCCCACCCCTCTCCCTCCCTGCTTATTAGGGACTGGTGGGGGACACCTGATCCTTCATCATGCCTCCTGAGATGAGAAATTACTCTTAAAATTACTCCTGAAAGTGGCTGCAGAGACCATGTAGATGCATGTGGAGTCATATGCATGCACGTGTGTTTGTGTGTGAGTACATAGGTATCTCTGTGTGTGTTGTGTGTATATGAGTTCATGTGTTTGTGTGTGTGTGTGTGTGTGAGAGAGAGAGAGAGAGAGAGAGAGAGAGATAGATCTGGGCACATATCAGGTCCTGAAGGAGACATTTTCACCAAGATGAGTTAGTTGTCCAAATTTTCCTGCCTCTCTCAGGCCTTGCTGAGCCCCCAAAGCAGCCCTAGCCCAGATCCTTTCTAACCTCATCTGTGCTCCATACAGTGAGCTATTTGTCAGGAAGCTGTCCAACTGCTCCAGACTCCAGATGGGCTGGGCTGGACCAGGGTATAAAACAGGGCCTATTTCTTTCCCCTTAAACCATGCTTCCCATTGCCTACCTCTAACAAACCAGATTCAGGGCAAGTGCTGTGTGCCGAGGCTCCGGTTGGACCAGTGCACTGGGGAGAGCCTTGACCTAACTACCACTTCCCCTCTCAGTCTGTGGGAGATACAACCTCTGCTTCTGCTCTCCTGATGGAGAGGCTGGTACAGAAGTTGAGAGATGGGTGCAATGCATGCTATGCTCTCAAGTAACTGGCCAGGGCATGGATGCAAATGTGAGCAGGCCAGGGATACCAGAGTCTCCCTGGGGAGAAAGCAAAGGAAATAAATGTTCTAAGTCTGCTGTTTACCAGATATCGTATTAAATAGGCCTCATCTACTATCTCATTTAATCCTCTGCATTTAACAGGTGAGGAGCTGAGGCTTAGAGCAGTGCAACGACTGGACAAGGGCCCCACAGTTGGATCAAGCGTGTATATCTCTGCTCCCAGTCTGACCTCTCCACCTCTAAAGGCAGAGGTGTCCATCAAGTCAATAGACACTGAAGTCCTGTGTCCCCAGGAAAAGTCCAGGTTTGGCACAGGGGAAGACTGGAGAGCTGCAAACCGGAATACAAGCAAGCCAGAAATTGCTGGAGTGGCTGAAAAGTTATTTTCCTGCTACTCAGGTTAAACAAGGAAGCCTGCTTGGTGGGAGATGAAGGGGCAGGAAGGGGAGAGAAAGGTCACGGGGAGAAAGGTGAACCCAGAGCTCCTGTTACATGTGAGTTCTTGCTTGCTCAACTCTAGCCTGGCCCTTCTTTCTTCCTTGTGCCTCCGCCCCCAGCACTTATCCCAGGAGCCTCAGGCCCTAGTCACCTTAGAACAGCCTCCCAAACCAGCAAAGGGCCCACCTGTGAGAAAGCTGGTGCTGGAGGAGCCTTCAGGTCACCATCTAGAGAGGGCAAGGATCACACAGGGGTCAATGGCAGATCTGGGCCCGTCCATATCTCCCAAGTTCACGTTTACTCACCGCTGTGCCTTTGTGCCTGCTGTTCTCTCTGCTAAAAGTACCTTTTGCACCTTCTGCCTTATTTTTGGTTCAATTGCACTAGGAATACAGCATCAAACAAAGCAGATAAAAACTCCACCTGCCTAAAGCTTTCATTCCAGTGTGGGAGGCAGGAGACAAGTGAAATAAACACACATCTGGACTCTAAAGCCTGTCTGAAACACTATGTAGAAAAATAGGGCACAAAAGGGGCTCATGGAATGCTAGGGGAGGGGATGTCTTTCATTTTAAATGGAGTAGTCAGGTAAGGCAGCTTTATTTGTAGTAGCCAAAATCTGGAGCCAGTCCAAACAAGCACTTCCTTAGCGTTTATCCAAGCAAACAGCAGTTGATGTAGTGTTGAGGGGAGGAGAGGGGACACCAGCTGTGCAGGACTCCAAAGACACAGGGAAGTCTTTCCAGTGTGCCATCTTCCTAAAATGAGTTTTCTGTCATTCGTAGCTCTGGAGCAGCTTGTGGAAAATGGATATAATTTCTTCCTTGGATGTTTGGTGGAATTCATCAGAGTAGCCATCAGTGCATGGAGGTTTCTTTAGGGGCAGATGTTTAATTGAAAATATAATATCTTTAACTAATTTAGAGGTTATCAGATGATCTATTTCCTTTCAAATAAACTAGTTTTGTCTTTTAAGAAATTCATTCATGTTATGTTTAAAAATTTATTGACATAAACTTGTTTATAATATGCCTTTATTTTTTTTAATACCTACCGAATTTATAGTAAGGTAACTTCTTTCATTCTTGATTTGATAATTTATGGCCTATCTTTTTTTCTGGCATGGTCTGGCTAGTGTAGCCACCAATTTTATCAGTCTTTTTAAAGAACCAGCTTTTGTTTCTTTGATTTTCTGCATTTTTATTTTTCTGTTTCATTGATGTCTGATCCAAATATTGGAGAAGGGACTTCTCATTTTATTAGGACAGCATTACTTTTCTACCACAAGAGAAAGACATGACAAGAAAATTACAGACCAATATTTCTCATTAACAAAACTTAATGTAATTTTAGCAAATCAAATCTAAGAACATGTAAGAAGGATTAAGCCACCTATTAAATAAGGTTTACCTCAGGAAGGCAAGGTTGTTGTAACATTCACAGATCAATCAATGTAATTCACCACATTAACAGATTGAAAAAGAAAAAATATATAATCATCTCAATAGATACAGAAAAAGCACTTTTCAAAATCAACATCCATTTATTTTGTCAAAAGATTTCTTAGTACAGTGGAAAGAGAAGGGACAGTCTCATGTGGCAGAGGAAAAAAGAGAGGAATGAAGGCATCCCACCTGGAAAGAAAAAAGTAAAACTCCCAGGGGACCTAATCAAATATGTAGAAAATCCTACAGGATTTACATGAAGCTATTAAAACTAATAAGTAGTATATAACATTAATATACTAAAATAATTGTATTTTTATATACTGATGGAAAATAGTTACAAACTGAAATAAAATATCATTTACAATATGATCAAAGTATCAATATATAAACTACTTACGGAAAATATGATGAAACATGTGCAAAACTTGATCACTGAAAGCTGTAAAACTTAAAAAAAAAGTAAAGACGGCCTAGGTAAATTGAGAAATATTCCATGTTTATTAGTCAAAATACTCAGTATTGTTAAGATATTCATTCTTTTCCAATTTAATCTATATATTAAGTCAATCCCATTCAAAATCTCAGTAGACTTTTGTTTTTATAGAAATCATTTATTCTAAAATTCCTACGGAATTGCAAAGGACCTAGACTAACTAAAACAACTTTGAAAAAGTTCAAAATTACAGAACTTAATATTATCTGACTTTAAGACTTACATAAAAAGTTACACTAAATAAGACAAAATGGCAGGATAAATAGGTTAATTAAGTGTAAAAACTAAGAGACAAGTGCAAACAAATATGGTCAATAGATTTTTGACAAAGATGTAAAAGCAATTAATTCAGTAGAGAAAAGATAGTATGGAACAAGGGATATCCATACAGTTCCCTTCATACTCCTCCTACCAAAAAACCTTTGTTTGAAACTTTCACTATACAAAAATTAACTTACAGAGGAAAACAGGAGAAAATCTTTGTCTCCTAGGAGTAGGCAGAGATTTCTTAAATATGAAACTAAGAACAAGATCCATAAAATTACAAAAAATTGATTACAGATATCTTCCGCTTTTAGAGAGTGGTGTAACCCAAACTTTTAGAAAGTAGAGGATACTCTTCACTTTATGCCATTTTGGCTTATAAAAGGTTTCATAGTAACATTCTATTATTAGATAGTGGGGGGAACTTCTCATTAGATTTTATTAAAATTCAGAACTACTCTTTGAAAGAAACTTTAAAAGAATGGAAAGGCAAGCCACAGACTGCAAGAACTTGTATCAAGAATATATATATAAATTTGTATAACTATATAACTATATATTTATGTATAAATACATAACAATGCATTTTATATACAAATAAATATATTTATATATAAATGCAAATATTTATATATATTATTTATATATTTATATAAAATATATTAATATAAGTAAATGTAAATATATATATATTTATAGCTCAGTAAAGTGAAGAAATATTTGAACAGATAATTCACCAAAGAAGTTATATGGGGACAAATAACCACAAAGAAAGATGCTCAATATCAATAGCCATTAAGGAAATGCAAATTAAAGTTGCAATGAAATGACTCTATGTCTATATTAGAATGCCAAAAAATTAAAAAAAAACTGAGTATACAAAATATCAGCAAAGATGTGCAACAATCTGAATTCTCATGCACTTCCTGTGGGAATGGAAAATGTCACGATCATTTTGGAAAACAGCTGGCCAGTGCTTGAAAAGTAATACATATCCCTACTACTAAATAACACAGCCATTGCACTCTTAGGTCTCTACCCAAGAGAAGTGAAAGCATATGTCCATCAAAAGATTTGTCATGAATGTTCATAGCAACTTTATTATTTGTAATAGCCAAAACCTAGAACCAATCCAAATGTCCATCAATAGAATAATGAACAAAAATGTGTTCTATCTAAACAATGAGGGCCTATACATTCTCAATGAGAATCTATACATTCTCATTTACTATCCAGAAATAAAAAATAATGAACAATTTAGATACATGCAACAACTTATTTGAATCTCAAAGTAGTTTGCTGGGTGAAAAAGTCAGGCATAAAAGAATACACACTGGATGATTCCACTCATACAATTCTTGAAACTGAAAACTAATTTATAGAGATCAAAAGTAGGTAAGTTGTTTTTTGGGGATTGGTGGGCAGAGGGAATTGTGAGGGAGGAAATATAAAGGGGCATTAGAAAAATTTTAGAATATGTCAATTATATACCCAAAACACAGTAAAAATAGAAGTTTAGGAGTATGGTGAATAAGGCTAATTTTTTATCCCATCTATCCACTTGGATTATGGAGGTGTGTTTTGGGGACAAATTATTAAAATATGGTGGCTTCTTTGAGGGAAATATATACCTGGTGACAGAGAGAGTTTTAAGGAGAACTGTGAATTGTCTATACACTATATGTCAGACCCTACATTAATTACTTTAAATGAATTATCTTCTTTAATTTTCATAAAAACCCTTTGAGGTAAGTACCATTACCCTCACTTTACAGATGAGGAAATGGAGCCGGAGAGAGGCTGAACCACCTGCTCTAGGACTGAAGAGCCGGTGCTGATGACATGGGACTCCGTTACCTGCTCCAGAATGGAGCTTTGGAAAGTCCTGGGAGCTCAACCTCTACCTAAATCCTCCTCAGGCATGGGGGAGGGGAACCACTCCTAGGGACATGCTTGTTCTGGTCTCAAATGTGGTACCCAGGGACCCAGCTCTGGAATTCTTGCAGTTAAGGTGACTGGAGGGCTTCCTGCAATGCAGGACTTGCATTTGCAAACCAGGATGAGCCAGTCACCCTAACTGTGGCTCAGCAGAAGCCCTGTGCTTCTGGACGCTGGTTTCCTGGCTCTTCAGCCCTTCATAACATGCCCAGAACATTTTCTTGGACTTAGGCCATACAGGCGAGATAGTTTCACTGGTTAAGGAGCAAAGGGAGACAACGTTTTACTTATTGTGCTTTTATTTTTGAGCTATTTAATGTCAGGACCACTAGGAATGATGATACCACAGAAATGGTATCTTCAACCTTCCAGTTCCAGCTGGGGCCTCCCCAGAGTGGGGGACTATGAAGGGAAATAGGGGCTTCTGGTCAGAAGTAAATGGTGGTCAGTGAGAAACAGCTTTTCCAGATGTAGGTCTGGCCTGAGCTTACCAAGTGATGGGCATGGCCATCTACTCATTTGGGACAGTCTACTTCTTTGTCTTCTTCTGCGCCAAGCTATCTGGCTTGGGCCCAAGCTTTGGACTTTGGAGCGGCTGTTGGTTTGGGGAGCCTGGGCTCTCAGGTGGGGATGGCTTGGACTCAGAATCCTTATTCAGGGCCGTGCACTCAGGCTTGGGTTCCAAAGAACAGCACTTGGGCTCAATGCAGCAGGGGCGTTTTGGTGGGCAGCAGCGGGGTTTGGTTGGGCAGCAGCGGGGCTTTGGTGAGCAGCAGGGGAGTTTTGGTGGACATGGTTTGCATTTTGGTTGTTCACCCATCTTCCAGAGTTTCGGAGGTTCTAGAAAAAAAGAGAACATTCTCAGAAGGAAAGTAGGCTGCCATAATTATAACCAGCTCCATCTGTCTACGCTTTTCATTTCCCCTTTCATTGACCCCCAAACTCATTCATCTTCAGAGAGATGACTCAGACCAGGCCGGGGAAAGCAGGGCTGGACACACCTAAGGGCACAGGAAGTTCACAGTTCACAAGCAATTCCCACGAGTCCGTGTGTTGGTTCCTCACTAGGTAGTTGTTTTTTAGGTAAAAATGAAAAGATCAGAATTGTGAGAAATTTGCCTGAGGTCTTTTAGCTAATGAGGAACAGTGTGGCCTTTAGTATCCTGAATGTGGGTCCAATGTCAGGCACTTCACAAACATTATCTCATGAATGGGCACAGCCTGCCTAAGAGGTTCTTATCCCATTTTACACTTGAGAATGGCTAAAGTTCAGCAATCTGCCTCAGTGGCTCATAAGTGCATTCAAGCCAGCCTATATCCCAGCTCAGAGCATGTGTTTAATCTGGTCTCACATGTGGCCCCCAGGGATCCAGGTGCAATGAGAGTCTTGCACTTAGGGCAACTGACCATTAGTCACATCCTTTCTGTGAGCACCATCTCTCCCCTGGCACCTTTCAGCACATGGGCAGTCACCAGCCAGGGGGCCGTGACAGCAACAGGATATGGAAAGGACATTGCTCCTGGCATCACAGGCCAGGGTCAAGGTCTGGCTCTATAACCCCCAAGGCACAGGATGGGGGCAGCTCTCCTCACTTCTTTGGGCTGTATCTCTTCCTCTCTATGGGGCAGTGTCTGGGGATGAGGAAACATGAAGTGGACTCTATAGTTGTCCTCGAACTCAGTCATTCAGGACTCTTAGAATTTCCTGATTCTTCCAGGAGCAGGAAAACCAAATGATTCTTTCTTTGCTTCCTATCAACCCACCTTCAACCCACCCAGGAAATCCAAGGTCTCCCAGTAATTAGGCCTCAGCCCTGATATGTGGACCTGGGGGCAGAACCTCTATGGTTTCTGTCCTGCCCCTCCTGTGGCACAAGGATGACAGCCACTGTTGAGGCCCCAGAGCAGGACGGATGGAATGGAAGTGACTGGGAGTCAGTGGGCAGAGACCTGGAGAGCCCTCTAGCCTTGGAGGTGGTGTGGAGGGAGGGGAAATGGGGAAATGAGTAAGTATGCTGGGTAGGGAGGTGCCTGATCTGTCAGAGCCCTGTCGCTGGGTGGAGGAGGATGGGTGTGTGAGCTGGAGTGACAGCTGCTGAGGTAGAATTGTCATAACCTGCTAGCTTCCAGCACTCACAGATAAGCCCCTGGCCCAAACTGGTTTTTAAAATTGAGCCAGGATTTCCACTAGGTACACATGCTTGTATATCTGTGTGTGTGCATGAGGGCACAAGCTGACATGTGTGTCTCTGTGTATTTGTGTGTCTGTACAGAAAGAAGTACAAACTCAAGGGAGAACTTGAGGTTTCTGAGGCAGCTGTGTGTCTGGACCAAAGGGAGATTTCTTTGTACTTGTTCATTAAACTTTAAAATTGGAGTCTGTCTGAATGGCTCATGAAGTGCTTGTTTCTGTTGTGGCCTCAGTCCCTCCTGCCAGTGGACCCTTCCTCATCCTCTGTCCCAACCCTGCCCTGCCACCCTGCCACTCCCTCTCAGCCCTGCTCCACATTCTCCATTGGAAGCATAGAAAACCACATCACTCATCTCTTTGTTCTTTTCTGTGTTCTGAAGATGGAGGGACTCCTGCATACAGGAACTACAAATCCCCCTCACACCAAAGCCTCCTTGAGTGGGATGGAGAGCAAGACCACCCCTCCTTGCCATTGAAGGTGGCTTCGGTTCATGGAAGACAAGCAGGATTCTCAAATTAAGTGGTTCCTAAAGAGTACCTGTTAGGTGACCTACTCTGCTGTAGACTCAGGGTCTTCGCTGTCTTGGGTAAAGGATGTTAGGCTCTTAGCCTCAACCCTTTCCATCTGGTGATTTACCTGAATCAGCTTGTGTGTGTGCACACGAGCTGGGTCCCCTGAGACTGACGTGGCTGATACCCCCTCCCACTGGAAACAGTAACTTTCCAACTGACAAGCTGTGTGTCCCAGCCTCTCTCCACCCCAACTTTCAGAACCAGCAGAGCCTCATCTCAGCATTTCTCCGTGGGACAGAGAGGCTGGCAGGTGCCTGAGGAGGCTGTCACTGTGCCCTTTGCTGCTGTCTGAGGGGCAGACTATGGTGACTCCCCTTCAGGGTCCACCCTGCTGTGATTCCTGAACTGGAGCACCAGGAGAGAGAGATTTCAGGAGGAAGGGTCATGTCGAAGTCCCTGCCTCCAGTGGTCTGTTCCCTCTACACTCCCAAGCTCCCAGCTGTGTGTCTGCTCCCTGAACTGGGCCAGAGGCAGGTTCTCACCTGCGAGGGAAAAGTGACTTCTAGGGAGGGCGTTGGCCTCAATTCATTCATGACTCTATGCCTGTTATTCAGGAAATAATTGTCATTCAGGAAGAGGTTTCTGCTTAGTCTCAAAAACAGGATCATAGACCAGAACTCTTAAGCTGTGGGAGTAGGGGACAAGACACAGTCTCTCCCTGTAGGTCAAGGGACAGTGCAAAGAAGCTGAGGTGGCAGAGATCTGCCCTGTGGGTGCCCTGACTTGCTCAGCAGGGAAGAGGAAGGTGAGAGGCAGAGCAAAGGGGAGGTACACAGAAAAGGGAACTAGAACAGAGACATCAGCATAAAAATGGGGCGATGAAGGGAGCATAGAAGAGGGCCCAGCCCCATTCTTTGTCTCCTTGTGGTCTTCTAAGCCACTTGAAAGAAATTCTGTGTGTGCTTGATCACCCTGCGGCCCCCTGGCTGGAGGGGTGGTGGTGGTAAATTTGGGCATGTGAGTGTTTGCAGAGAGCCTGCATCTGTCTCTGACTCCTTGTCTGAATCTATCCCCTTAGAGGCCAGACCCGAGTCCAGGCTCTGAGAAGTGAGACGGAGGAGCAAGCCCCTTATTTTCTGTTGCTTTTATTTTTTGTCTGTGAAGGTTTTTGCATCCTTTAAGATTTCTTCCCTTTGCTGCTCTGTCTCTCTGTGGCACTGTTTCTTGCCTCTTTTCTTCTCTCTTCTGTGCTGTGGTCTACCTTTCTCCCCCAAGAAGGTCACTACCCTGGAGTGGACAGTTCAGAGCCCTCAGTCCACTTAGAAGTCAAGCATGTTGGTCTCCATCCTTCACAGTCTGGACAGGGCTGTTTCTATATCCTGGTGACCGGAGGGGAGCCAACTCCCCCACTCAAAGGTTTACATGGCTACTCCCACAGATATCCCCTCTTAACAGACTTTTGTGGGAAGATCCTGGGAACAGGTCCCAAATGGGGATTTGCCATGTCAAGGATGGAGAATAGGTTAGGAATCAGTCTTGTGCACTAGGGCATGAAGAGGGAAAGGAAAGGTCCCCAGGTCCATGCCTCCTGAGCCAGCACTGTCTCCATTGTCTCGCTGCCTAGAGAATGGCAAGGCTGCCTTCTCTTTGACCTTCGCTTACCAGCCCAGTCCAGCCTGCAGCCCCTGTTCCTTTTATGTGCCAGACTGGTTGAGAGCAGGTCCCTGCCCAGTTCTGCTCACCTCTCTCTGAATCTTTGCCTGTGTCCTTCTCCCGGCCTGGGACCCCCTTTCCCAGCCCCATCCCCACATCCTCCCCAAGTACTACTCAACCATGAAATCTCAGCTTAAATGTCACTCCCTTGAGGAAAACTCCCTAACACATGGGGTTGGTGCCCTGACAAAACTTCTTGGCACATCCTGTACTTTTCACTATATTTTTGTGATTTCCCTAATTGCCTGACTTCTCCTCCAGTCTGTTAGTTTCATAAGCACAGACATCCTTACTCCCCTACCCACCACTGTGGTCAGCATTTAACACACTGCATGACCTTATGTGGGCTTCAATAAGTAAGGAATAAATGAATGAATAAACAAATGAGCTATGAAGAGAAGACCCAAGTGACAAGTTTTCTTGGGTTACCTGTCTGGCCACTTCTTTTCAATCTCTTAATTCAAAATTTCCACACTTGGTTTCTCATGAGAACAGCCATCCTTGGACTGCTGCCAGCAGATGGGATGCCCCCTCAGCCGCCTGGTGAGTCCATGACTATCAGAAGCCAAATGGTTTCTCTTCCCTCCCAGTGCCAAGATTCTGAGGTTCTGAGCCTCTGTGACACAGTCCTTGTCCACAAGATTCTATGGTTGACACACCCACCCCCCTGCTGCTCAACAGCAGGACTCCTCTTGGTTTCTGCTCTCAGAAAGGACAAAGTGAGCTTTTTAGTTAACCCATAGTCAGTCATTCAATCACCTAAAACATAAGCCTAAAACACACACTTGTCCTGAGTGTCTACTGTCTATCAGGCTTGGTCCTAAAAGTGAAGTATATAAGCTCAATAGGATATAGTTCCATTCTCAAAGCTCTTCTTATTCAATATAGAGACAATAGACAAGGTTAATACTGTGTGATCAAAATGATAGTAGGGTAAATCACAGGAGACCTTGGGAGCACTCGGGGTCAGGTTTGGGGGTCAGGTTTGTGGGTCAGGACTGCTTTCTGGAGGGGGTGATGTGTAAGCTGAGATTTGAAAGGCAATTGGGGTTAGGAAGTAGAGCATGCAGGTGTGTGTGAGAGGGCATTCAGACTTGGAGATGGAGAAGCAGGACACTGTGCCAGAGAAGCTCAGTGTGGCTGGAGCAGGAGAAAGGAGAAGAGGCAGAGTAAGCTACAAAAGAAGGTGGAAGCTGTGTGGATGAGGGCCTTGTACACCATGAGAAAGAGTTCAGGCTTTATCATGGGGACAATGGGAGCCACTGAGGGCTTTAAACAAGGGAGAAGCAGGGACCCCTTGGAGAGCAAGGACTCTGTTGTTTCATTTTGATATCCGCGTGGTCTAGCTCAGCACAAACACGCACACAGTACCAAGGCCCTTTGCACTGGCTGGAAGACCTTCCCCAGATATCTCTATGACTCTCTCCCCTCTTTCAAGTCTTTGCTTAAATGTCGCTTTCTAAAGAGGGTACTATACCCCTACCTTCCCATTTAAAATTACAACCTGCCACCCTTTCTCTCACTCCAATCACCTTGACATAGTTTATTTTCTTCAGTAGCACTTTTCACGTACATACAACACCATTTCTTTGTTAAGTTTCTGTCTGATGTCTTTCTTCTCTCACTAAAATCCCCCAAATGACAAATTCTGTTTTTTCCACTGACACAGCTCAAGTTCCTAGGATAGTTCCTGGCACATAGGAAATAGTCAAACAGAACTAGCTGAGTATAAATGATGATGGATAATTACTCTTTTTTTGCAGAGGGTGATCATAGTTTATCTGCCATAACTCCCAGTGCTGGTCCAAGTTGAGGTGTCCATTTTTTTGAGCCTGTTCTCAAAGTACATCCAACAAAATGTGTCTTGCCTTAGCCCCACTCTTACCTCCCTTATTTTTCTTGCCTTTGTCATCAAAATTAGGGACAATTCTAACCACCTTCCTATGACCATCTTCCCTAGCTAGGTGGGCTAAATGTATTAGTGGTAAAAAAAAATGAGGCTGGCTGGCAGGAACCAGTGTTGTATGCAGTAATGGAGCAAATAAATGCTTGTGGAGCCTCATTCTGGGTCCCAGTCTCTGAGGTCCTGCTCCCTCTGACGTTATTCATTATTATCATATATTAACCCAAAAGGTAAAAAAAAATACACAGTATGATTTCCCACTGCTACTCTGATTTCTTTGGTCAACAGTGATCAGTTTTTCAAATATCCTTTCAGGAATATTTTATGCACAAAAAAAAAGATACATAAGACATAGGTCCCTTGCCCTCTTTTAACAAAATAAGAGACACTCCATATTGTTTTGCTAATTTTTCACAACAATATAAGTTGGGGATCATTCTATTTTGGTACATAAAGAGCTTCTTCATTAATTTCTTAGCCTAAAGAATGATCTAGAGGCTTAGGGGAATTCCCAGCTTGGGCCTTGCAAGTGATGCCATAGTGGACAGAATGCACATATTTCTCACATGTGAGGGGAAGGCATGTGTTTCTGTAAGTGCAGCTGCTGGCTCAAAGAAAATAGAGACTTATTGTCACATTTCTTCTATGGAAGTTTACAAATTTATGCAGCTCCTCTCAAAGTATAAATTGGCACATTCCCCCACAAACTCATCAACACAATGTGTTACTAAATTCATTGTTCTCTGCCAACCTCATAGGTTAAAAATAATTTCTCAGAGTAGTTCTGAGCTTTTCTTCATAAGTTAGCTCAATTATCTTTTATTACCTTAGGAGAGATACTATTTATTCTGTTTTCAGGAGCTGCCTGGCTGTACAATTTACCTTATGTTGGATTGTTGACCATTTCATTATTGATTTGTGGTGTTTATAATATACTGGGAAAATTAAACTGTTTTGTGCTATGAGGTATATAATTTCTTCTAGTGTGTTTTTGACTTTGTTAGATTTTAACCACACAAATACTGTTAATTTTTATGTAAACACTTCAAAAATATTTTCTTTTATAGTTTTTGTTGTGTTATAATTAGAAAACTGATTATCATTTTGAAATATAAGTTCATCTTAGTATAAAATGAGAGGCTTTTATTCTTCCTGGCTACCCAGTTGTGGCAACATCATTTACTGACTAATTGATCTTTTCTTCATAGATTTGAGGTGTGTTTATCATGTACTAACTTCCTCTATATATTTGGTCTCAGCTCTGAACTTCCTTTTGTGTTCTGTTGATCTGTCTGTATATTCATGGCTCAGTACCACACCAACTACATGCCAGCCTTATCATACATTACAACATCTGGTAAAGCTAGTCCCTACAAAGCCCTTTTATTTTTTAAAAATTGTCCTGCTACTTTTATATTTGTTACACATTTGTGTGTCTCTTATTTTAAAGTAGTTTGAAATGTATTATAAAGACATCAAGAATACAGCTCAATGAATTTTCACAAAGTGAACCTATCTGTATGGTCGACATCTAGTCCAGAAAGTAGAATACTGCTCCCTGCCCAGGTTCTGCATCACACAACTCCAGGAACTGAATTAGCATGGGGAGATCTGCTGAAGGTGGAAACACTGTTGGCAGGAGCAGAATGGCGTCTGTGAAGTCGAACTGTCTCTCAGCTAGTGTGCAGGGAACTTCCCCAAAGAACAGCACGTTCATGATTTGCTTGTTGGACTCAGAGGCTCCTTCCATTATGGTCTAGTGGTCCCTGCACTTGCTTTATTCTTTGCCTGCTCTGCTGAGTATTACTCATCTCAGATACTTCCAGAGGCCCCGCTGGGCTGAGCCTGGCCACATCTGTCACAGTCCTCTTCCCCGGGCCTTAGACTTGGGGAATATGTGTCTTTCCAGGAACAGACCCTCGGGGGTGGGAATTAAATCCTTCCCTCTCCAGAGTGTATGTCCCTGCTAAGGTGCCTTTATGTTTGTTACAGGCAATTGCCACATTTGCAACACTGTGTAAAGACTGAACTGAAACACAGTGAGCAAACTTTTCTATTTGTGTCCAGCTGTAAGCAAAAATGAATGTGCTTACCAGGCAAGGAATCTTTAGACAAGTCCCCTGGCTGCTCCTCCCACTCATCCTGATTGCTCTCCCTAAGCCGTGTATCTATTCTGAGCCACCACGGTCCCTTTAATGAATTCTTTACCTCTGGAATCAGTTGCCATGAAGATAAGAGCAAGTACAGGGGCTGTCTCTAATCCTCAATTTTCCAAACAGTATCTGACAAATTTCTGAATTTGCACCAGCTTGTTGTGGTCCATAAAGTCCTGGGTGGTGTTACTAGGAATGCCTCCTGGGTCCCTTGGGAAGTAAAACTAAAGCTGTTGCCTTTAACTCAAGTCCTTATCTGTCCTCCACTGGGATTTGGAAATACCTCCTCTCTGTCATGACTCTGCTCTCAGGAGGTTGAAGTATCACATCCTTTCCCCAACTTCACTCTGACATTTTGGTACAAGCTCCAAGGAGAAAGAACTGTTCGTGGAGGTATCTGTGGTTGTTCCCTTCCTCCTCAGCCCAGATCATCCTCTCAATAGCCAGAGTTCAGGAGGCCCTTCAGGGTTATGATGTAGTTAAAGAATTTCTGAGTAAGCCCTGGCTGGCATAGCTCAGTAGATTGAGTGTGGGCTGCGAACCAAAGTGTCGCAGGTTCGATTCCCAGCCAGGGTACATGCCCGGCTTGCAGGCCATAACCCCCAGCAACCGCACATTGATGTTTCTCTCTCTCTCTCTCTCTCTCTCTCTCTATCTCTCCCTCCCTCCCTTCCCTCTCTAAAACTAAAAATAAATAAGTAAAATCTTAAAAAAAAAAAGAATTTCTGAGTAAATCATGACTCTACAGAGCTGTTGCAAAATCTAGTTTAGGGCTTAGCTTTACTGCCCCCTGGTGGAAGATACAGCCATCCTTACAGTCCTGCAATGTGAACAGTATTTCCTTTTCAGTTAATTTACAGATGTGTGAATTCCAACCATAGTCACCAGTGAACAGTGACTATCCTTCCAGGACAGCAATGCATTTGTCAGAGAATCAAGTCTTCGTGGCAGTGTGTGTGTGTGTGTGTGTGTGTGAGAGAGAGAGAGAGAGAGAGAGAGAGAGAGAGAGAGTGTGTGTGTGTGTGTGTGTGATGGAGAGAGAGTGAGAGCGCCAGGGTGTCAGTTAACGATTTACTGCCTCTCAGCTCCAAACACACCGTTTAGCATAAGCTCTATGATAAACTACTACAGAATTCTTTTAAGCATTTCTCCTTAAAGTGAGCAGATGTTAAACTTTCTCCACAGAGGGCGCTGGAGGGACAATGAAGGAGGAAGAGGCTACCTGAGATTTCCACTGCAGGGGGCACCCTGGAAGGGACAGGTGAGTGTAAAGACATCTGATGGCTCCTGCCCCAGACATGGGCCCAGTATGAGGTCCCTCTGCCACCTTGCAGCCTCTCTCTGAGAGTGATCTTTTCACAGACTCCTCGACCCTGAAACAAAAGCCCCCACAGGGCCTGACTGCATGCATCCCCTTGTATGAGGACTTGTCCTCACAGAGCTGTGCTCCCTCTCCAGCCCACAGGCTCTGAAGGACTTCTGTCCCCACTGTGGCCTGCACTCCCATTTCACATCTGGGCCACTGTGGGTTACTGAAGTTCCCCTCCATCCCCCTCACTGTGAACTTGGGAAGGTGGCTATTTGCCAAGCAACTGTAGACCAGCTCCAGTCTGGCTAAACTAGAGAATTCTGCTAGCTGGCCACTGAACCACACCTCTTATATCACATGGACCCCTTCCGAGTTTGTCCTTCTGTGGGTACTCTCCCTCAGGCTTTTTCTTAATAGAATAGTGTACTGCAGTTACTCTTCCTTTCTTTATTGTTAATAATTTTTGTGTTAAACTTTCCCTACCTAACTTGCCGGTTGGTGTAGCAGTGATTGGATGTCTTAACTCAAAGCTCATGTCTATAATTTACCAGCTCTGTGACCTTGAACAAATTGCTTAACTTCAGATTCCTATACTGTACAATGAAACAGTACTCTGTACACAGTGGTTGTGGGATTGTATAACACAGAATGTGTCAAGAATGCTGGCACTGATTAACAATCAGTGATGATGAGTTATGATGAGTTAAGGAGACAGAAACATAGAGGAAAAGAAAAGAAAAAGGCCAGAAAGGAAAATAAACCAGAAAAAATGCCAGATAGAACAAAAGGCAAGGAGAAATTTGAACATAAACACGTCAATCGAAATGCATAAGAGATCAGGAGGCAACTGTTCTTCAATTTATTGAAAATACCAAACATTTGATGCAGGACTTTACAATTTAGAAACAATTTTCAAATACACTATCTCACTTAATCTTTAAAATAAGCCAACTTAGTACATATTGTCATTGTTGATCCCATTTTCATCTAAGACAAGGCTCAGAGATATGTTGGGAGCCACATTGCTAGCCTGTGAGTGGGAGCCTCGCACCTGCCCCAGATCCCATGGTCTTTCCACCACTGCCCTCTTGTGGTCTGGCATATATCAACACCTGACACTTCAGGCGCCCCAGGGTCTGCAGAGGGCATAGCTCTGGTGATTGCTGCTTGGTTTTTATTTAAGCCAGCGCTCATCTCCAAAGAAGACTCTACACAACATTGCAGGGTGTGCAACATGACTCAAAGATGAAATATTTCTAATTATTATCCCATCTTCTGAATTTTTGTGTTGTTCTTCATTATGTTGTCCTTAAAATTAGCACAGTAATGTGTGTAGAATTCATTAATGAAGTGCTGTTTACTGACAAAAGTTTAATGAACATTGTTCTAGAGTTGTCTTTCCTGAGCTTATTTCAACATGGAATATGTAATATTTTTAATTTAATAAAGGAATGAATTTTTGCTCAAGGAATATATATACTGCCCTCTTGTGTTAAACTAGAGAAAAAAACCAAAGGTCTCACAAATTTATTAGTTAACACATTAAAGGGGAATACATTTGTGGAGTAGAATATCCAATATTTAATAATATTAAATAGTATCTCAAGTGTATACTGATATTTAAAAATAAAATAAATGACGTCGAAGAGTTTTCCCATCCATTAAGTAGTATACATCAAGGCAAAAATGAACCAGAAATTCTACATGAGAAATAGTGTCCAGGTTAAAGGTCATGTGTTCCTAGTTCAAATAATCTGTCAGTGACTTCCTGACTTTCTCTGGTTGGGTGTGTTATTTTCTTAAATTCAGATTGCATACTAAGAAGAAAAATAGTATTTCTATTTTTAGTATAGTATAAAAAATAGTATTTCTATTAAATGGAAAAAATTCCATTTAATCATGATACTTATATTATTTATAATATTGTAAAGAAAAATGTCACTTGCATTTTTTATAGAATACCTATGCTATATAAAATACCATAGTATGGAATTTTTAATATTCTGTGAAAGGTTTTAAATATTTTAACAACTGCAACCATTTTAAAAATAAAATATTATATTGAGACCATGATATATAAAACAGACAAGAGTTTATGTATTCACTTAAGTTTATTTCTTAGAGCCAAATTTACATCAGTAAATCAATTAAGAGAAAGTGGTCTATTTTGGTAAACTCGTGGAAATTAATGGATTGCAGAGGACAGTTGCAGTCTTATTACCAGTCTTAGTATTCACTTCTGGTTGGACAGTATTGGCAAAAATGTAATTATCTCTTTGCAAATTGTAATCAGAGTCTCTGCCCAGAGCTGCATAGGCCTATAACACACAAACCCAGGAGGCACCAGTGAAGCCCACCCATCAGCCAGCACGAACACTTGGGGTTTTTTCTTTGTTTTGGTTTCAGTAGCTCAGCTTTCAATTTTAGCACATTTTTCTGCTAGACTAATATCAGCATTGAAAATGGAGTCGTAGAGGGTTCGGGATTTGTCAGTAGCAATATTTAAGAACTGTTTACAGTCCTTAATTGAATAATATAATGTCAAAAGAATAAAATGGACAATGTAAAATCATTGTTGAGTAGAGAAATATATGAATGTGATGTGATATAAAACAACAGATGTAATACTTGCCTGAGTTTTGTGCCCACGGATCCCTCTGTCAACAGTGCTGTTCCTCCAGATAGATACCCGGGCAGCTCAGTTCTCCACTCCCTCTAAAGAAGACTTCGTCAGGCAGGCCTTCCCTGAACCTGCTGTGTGAACTAGCAGGCCTCCTACCCCAGCAACTCCATTCCCTCAACCTGTCTTTATCCTTCTTCATGTCACCCAGAAGCATGTAATACAGCATTTGACTCTTGTATGGTTATTGTCTGCTTCTCCCACTGGACTCGAAGCAGCATGAGAGCCGGAACTATTTTCTTATTGTTTATAGCTGTATCTTCAACTCTTTGATGCTTAGCACATAGTAGGTGCTTCATAAATATTCACTTAATGGATTAATAATAATTAAGTGTTTTAAAAAAGTTGAATTTGTTTTTCTACATTGAATCATTTTCATTCCCTCGTTCATATTTTATCTGCTGTTTAACATAGTGACAATGCAATACTGTATATGTCAAGTCTTTTTAGTTTATCACACAGATCAGCAAAATTTGGCAACTGATTAAACTATGACAGTTTTATGAGATATTTATCAACCATAATATTTATCAACAAAAAATGGTTATTTCTCATCACCTTTGAATTATTTACACCTCTGTATTGGCAATGTTCTGTGGTATAAAAGAGTAAATTCCATTTTCTCTCATTTCATATAAATAACATTGGAAATGTGGTGATTTAAAGCCAGTTTTTATGAATGGTTTTATCAGACCTTGTTTTACAATATGTTAGCATCTTGCTAAATTCATTTGTTTTTCTTGCAGCCCACAATTACTTATGCCCATGCCAGCAGTAATCTCTATATGAAGCACAGTTCCTATAGTTTTTCTTGCCTTTGCTTTTGCAATATCAAAATAAAAATCACATTCTGCCTATTTATTTAATAATGTGTTGAAAATCTGATCTCAATGTTTAAAGTTGTTTTCTTCTTTTGAGTGTGTGTCAGTCATCTTTATATTTACTTGCCTGAACACATAAGTAGCAAAATAACAAAACAGAAAGGTTCTCAACAGCCATATTCCTCCTGTGGAGCTTTATTTTAAGTATCTCAACATTTAGAATAATTCATAAAGCGTGGTTGCTGTCATATTGGGGATCTTTGCAAACTGCTTTATTAGCAAATGATCCTAACTGCATCTCTAAACCAGCCAGTCATCTAACACCCTTCTTACATGGTCGACTGCACATGATTTTTAGCAAGCTAGACACAATAGAAATGCATTCTCATTGCCAGATTTAAATTTTTCTGTATTTTTTAAATTAACATTTAGCTATTTCAAGTCAATGTATATTATACTTTCGGGGAAAATAACATTTTTAATTGTCAGGAAGTAGCTGGCTTAGCTATCTTGTGAAATTTCACTACATAAACATGTTAGGGATTTAACCTATTTTGAACCTCTATAAAAGGTAACTCCTGGTGATAAAAATATAATTGTGGTGTACTATTTTGGGGTAAATTTGAGTCAAATTTTGGGCACATGACATTAATTTTGTGTACTGTAATCAATGTGATTATTGATAGTTGAAAATCACCTAGTACTGCCACAGCAAAATTTTTTTTAATTTTTATTTTTAAATTGTTTTTCAATTACAGTTGTCTCCATAATTGTCTTATTTTAAGCCTGACTATTCTGTTCTATACAGCAGTAACTATCTTTTTAAAAATTTTCTCTATTTACTCAGTGATCAATTTTGCCTCAAAGAGGCAATATTGCCTCAAAGAGACAATATTTACCTTTACAAAAAATAAGCATTTATAAATATAAAGTCAGATACGAAAACTTATACTAAGTGCTAAGACTAGTGTCACCACATTATTATATATGGCATAGGACTTGTTTAACAGCTATTAAAATAACTACCATGAATCACTGATGTACCTGGATTTACTTGGTACCACATTTAATGCACAGTTTTATGTGACTAAAATTGTATATAACAAAATACAGCATATACAGGGATATCCATCATTTTGGTGCCTCTGCACCACACTGGAAGAAGAAGAGTTGTCTTGGGTCACACATTAAATATACAAACACTAATTAAAACTGATGAGCAAATAAAAAGGATTTAAGTAAATTTACAATTTTGTGTTGGGCCGAGTTCACAGCCATCCTGGGCTGCGTGTGGCCCACAGGCCATAAGTTGGACACCCCTGGAAGACGGGGTGGACTGAGTACAAAGCTACACTCTTCTTGACACTGGGATTTTTGAGAGGGCTAATTTATCAGATCTTTTTCTTCTCCAAACTCTGAATCAATTAAGAGCAAGAGACATTGGTGTGAGACAGAGGGTTGATAAAGCAGAGCATTGAGGAATGTAACTTGTATCATGGCCACAATGGAAAACATAATATTTATTCCAACGTTGAAATCTGGATTGGGCCAGGAGCTGGTCTGTGGAGGACGCTCCCCCAGCTCCTGAGAGTGAGCACTTCACACATGAGTGAAGGTCAGACTCCTGCCATTTCACCAGTCAGATCACTCACTGTCCAGTGGTAAGAAGTAAGTTTGAGGTGAAAGACATTATCTAAAAAAATAAAGCTAGAATGTGGTAAAAAGAGTTTACCATAAAGCAGTAAATATGACTAAGGCCTTGAAAATTTACCCTGCCATCTGTCTGCTAGAGAGTCTCATGATGTCCAAGGTGTTTTCAATTATAACTAGTTACTTTACACTTTTGAGCAAGCATGCTGACTATTGTAACAGAATTTAAAATAAATGAACACATACATACAGAGTTTCCCTCTCAAAGGCATCTCAAGAGTCCCTGAAATACCTCTCTGGACTCCACTGTTCCTTTTGTCAGAGGTTGAAAACCATGGATCCAGAAGTTCTCTCTCTTGGACTGAGTATTGATTAGGATGTAAAGAATGGTGGTCATGTCTACCTTCATTCTCACCCCCCAAAGAGCCAGGTCACAAGGCTCTTTGTGACCTGGATGACCTTGGCCAACCATGGCTTATAATGATTTATTTTGGTCCAAGAGGGTGTCCTGGAGCAGCAGCCCTCAATCTCTCTTCTGCTATGGCACGCTCAGTGTGAGAGACACTCTCCACCACATGAGCCCAGACGTTTAGGCAGCTGTGGATTCCAGGCAGTTCCTGGGTGACCAACCCTAATTCCACCCCTTTGTCTCCCACCGGTCCGATAGGCACCAGTGTGTGTTGATACTGTGATTAGAATGATAGTCACGGAGGGGCAGGCGCAGTGCTGTTGCCTACGGCCCACTGATGGCTTGGAAAGGGTAGTGCTCTGAGAACTTGCCCTCAAACCCATGCCATTTGTCCTACTGAAGAGAAGAGGAAAAGAAACCACAAAGGGCAGATAGTGACAAGTGCCTCCTGGGTGCTGTGCTCACTGGGCCATGGGATAGATTCTGGCTCCTGTGTGGAGAGAAGGGACTCAGTCAGGTGGACATTCTCAAGGAAAGTATTTGTCATGAACCGAGATCTGAAAACTACAACATGTCTGTGCCCTTTCCTTCTTGAGCATAAGATTCCCCCAAATCAGAAGGGTCTGAAGGCTGTGCTCTGGGGCTGGGAAGTGGCATGTCCTGCATGAGCAGCAAGAAACCTCAGTGGTGGTGGCACCAGAAGCAGTGGCACTGGAACATCCACCTGGGACACCCCTCTGGAGCTTTCCCTTTCACTTCCTCTCAGACAGCTCAGACCTGGCATCTACCTTTGTGGGAATGTCCCACCTGGCTGGCTCACTGTGGGGCCTTCTTGGAGATTCCAGGTTAACGGGTGCTCCTCAGAGCCGAGGATGGGGGATCAACAAACACCGAGAAGTTCAGGGAGCCAGGAAAGATAAGCTTTATTTTTGCACACTGATGAGGCTTTAGGGAGCACCATTTTTTTGTAGCATTCAGGTCTCCCTGATCTGGGAACAGAGCCAAGGTCAGGAGGTCTGAGGTTCCCAGTAGAAAGAGGATCCATCACCTGCACATCTAGGCAGCGTAGTTGGAGAGCAGAGCAGAGATCAAGGCTGAGAGTGAGTGAAGATGTCCGTTCGATGCTGGCCCTTGTCTGTGGATCTTTGGCTCCTCAAAAGTTGCAGATCAGCTGCAGCCTCCAAGGCCATGGCAGCAATGGCAACATCCAGAAGATTCCCTCTCACAGCAGGTGGAAGGCTGGGGCTGGCCCAGGCAGACTCCTGGAAACCGGTGAGACAGCAGAGAGCAGCAGTCTCCAAAGCCAGAAATACAGCACCTGGGGATGCAGCAGGAGGGAGGAGGAGGGGGGCAGGGAGCTGGGCTGGGTGCTGGGCAGGGAGCAGGGGCCTGAGGGGCCTGAGGAGGGCACTTGGGTGGGCACTTGGCGGGGAGCTGACACTTCTGCTGTTTTTGTTGGCAGGACATCTTGGAGAAAGTTCAGCTGCTCTAAAAAGCAATACAGATATTTTGAAAGTCCAGTAAATGCAAATGTAGTAATTTGTATCCGTATCTTTCTACAGAGTCTGAAGTTTTATAATTGATTCTGTGGCTCCAGGGCCCCTGTCTTTCAGCAGAATAGGCCTGCTTTCCTGGCAGGGGAGAAATCAGGCAGGTGGTCAGTTAGAATTTTGTAACATCTTCTAACTCTCCTGATTTTTCCCAGACTCCTGGCTTCAAAAGCAGCAACTTAGGACACTAAGTAGCTAACAAAGTCTTAAACTGTTTTTTATAATGTCTCTTAATTTATGCATTCTAACCAAGCGGCGATCCTGAGTCCATGTTTACACCACTGTCCTCACCATCTCTCCCACTCCCCACTTTTTTTCTTACTTCATGGGCTCTGCGTTTAGTCCACTCTTCAGCCCGGTGTGGCTGTCTCTTGTCCTACAAACTAGCTTCCCCAGCCCCAGCCCGTCTTTGGCTGAAATTCAGCCTCTCTTGGGATTGCTACCTCTGAGCCAGCACAGTGATTTCCAGGAGCCTGATCTCCCTGCAGTGACCAGTGACCCCATTCTCCCCAGCTGGAGTGGCTTGTCCCATTAAGCTGATATGTGGCAGTCCCGGCCACCCGCAAACTGCCATCAAATCAGTAAGGACACTCACCTTGTTCTCCTAACCTCAGGTAAGCACTGGATACGTCAAATGAGGAGACAATATGATCTGAGGACTTTTATACGTTTCCCGCACCCACCTCGAGGGAATGAGCCACGATGATGTGAAAGCTGTTCCCAACCAGGTGGTTATGACGACGACTTCCGGCATTCCAGTGCCTCTGTTATTTTGTCACTTTGTCACACTCAGTCACTACTGGTTCTTCCACACAAGTATCTTCTCAGAGCATTCCCTCAACCCCATAAAGCCTGGGAGGATTTCCATAAAGATAAGAAGATCCTGGTTTATGAGGGAGTTTCCAATGGCACAGCATAGGGATTGAATTTTGGGTTTCTGGAGGAATCCAAAGCATGCTTGTGAGATGAAATTGTAAAGCCACAAATGTTGGAGGAACCCAGGACATAGCTAAGAGTTTCTGTAGGTTCTATCAACAGGTTCAGAACCAATAATCTAAGCACTGATGGGCCACTACTGAGGGCTCAGTGAGTCTGACTTGGATTCTAACATGTCTAAAGTACTGACCAACAATGCAGCCTCACAGTAAGGCCCAGCTGGAAAGGGTCTAGGTTCACTCATTATGCTCCACACATAGGTGAGAACACTGGGAGCCTGAGAGGACACAGGAGATGCTCCAAGTTGTTGTGCAGAATCTGAACTAGAAGCCAGATCCTAAGTCTCTGACACCACAAAGCCAGGCACCCTGTGTCGGATCAGTGCCTTCTTTCAACCTGCTTGCTTATATCCACTGAAGTCCACTGTCTCACCAGCTCCCTTCTTCCTCCAGCCCATTCCCCACCCAGTATGCTTTCCTAAGTCTGTCATTTCAACCATTTTTTTCCTAAAGATGTTATTTATTTATTTTTAGAAAGAGGGGAAGGGAGGGAGGGAGAGAGGGAAGGAAACATCAATGTGTGGTTACCTCTCATGCCCCTCATCGGGGACCTGGCCCACAACCCAGGCATGTGCCCTTACTGGGAATCAAACAGTCAACCTTCTGGTTCTCAGGCGGGCACTCAGTCCACTGAGCCACACCAACCAGGGCTCAACCATTCTTTTGACAATATAATAAGCTTTTCACCCTTTGACTCATCAATGTGCTTGACAGACAAACTTCAGCCTTGGCTGGATCCTCCATGCTGTGCCTAGCTGCTACAGAAATAACTTTTTTTTTAAAAGACACTTTAGCAAGCTGGCATCATCATAAGACCATGATCATCCACCTGGTCTAGGCCCAAAACACTGCTTGGCAATCCTATACATTTCTCTGTATCACTACACACATGTGTCTTTCCTCCTCTCTCGAAACTTCCAAACCTCCAGGGCAGCCTGTAGGTAGATGCTATTGCCTCTACTTCAAGGGGCAAACAGTAGTTATTAAATGTGAAGTACTTCTGCTTCCCCCTACCAAGTTGTCAGGCGTAGGCCACCTATGCCTTCAAACCTCCTTTGTGACTTCTTGTGTTAGAGGAGGAAGAAACTCCTTTTGTTGCTTAATGCTGCTGTACTCCTTTGCTCTGGATCCTTGTATCTTCAACCTCAATTATATCAGTTTCTTCTAGAAAATGCCCCCATGGTATCCTGTATTTCTGATAACAACCTGCTTGTATTTATTTTTCAATATCTCTCATCTTAGATAGAATGAAATCTCAATATTAGCTGGCTCACTCTTTATACCCAGCACCTACATGGTGCTTAACATTCTTGTATGTGCTTAAAAAACATTTGTTCAATGAATTAATGAGTGATTTGTGGGTGAGGGAAAGGTCTCCCTCTTTCTACTCCTCAGAGAGATTACCTTGGGAAGCCAGGTCAGAGGTGGGCACTTGGGGCAAGTGTGTGAGGCTGCTCCCAGAATGGAATTATAGATACTACCAGCCAGTGACAAGGGCTTTGTGGTGGAAGTCAGGGCTCTGTTCCTGACTCTGACATTCCTTCTGGGTTCAGAGGAGACTGGACCAGATGATCTCAGTACATCTTTAAGTCTGTATTTGCATTTATGAGCATCAGAACTCCAGAAAACTAATGGCCAGCCCAAGGGCTGTCTTTCCTGGTTTCTTATTTTTCCTGAGCATATTTTATCTGGGAGTGGGAGTGGTGGTAAACTTGATAAGAAGGGAGAGATGATGGCTGGTGTGTCTATGAGGATGTGAAAAATCTGAAGGTAAGTCACTCCCTGAGGAGCCAATTCCATCTAATCTATTTAGTTGATCCTAGTTATTAGAGGAAACTTACTTACTTAACTTATGACCTTGTTGTGCCAGAGCAGAGTATTGTGTATGTATGTGACTCTTGACTAACCCACCTCTCCTAGCTGAGAGCATGAGATACTGAAGTCCAGATAAGCAAGGATGGGCACAAGTATGCTCCTTTCCTGCGATGACCCCAACTACAATATTATAAATATTTTTAAAAGGTTGGAGAACATTGTTCTATTGTGTTGATTCAACACTATCAATGAACTACTGGTTCAATAAAGAAAAAATATTTATCTCAACAAAAACTCCCTTCTGGTAGTAACTTGGCAAACACTACTTCAAAGATATTAATTTGTTTGCTGAGTACCTATTTTGTGCAGGGTTTTGAGAGTTCAATGATTAAGATACTTTTTTTTGGCCCTTAATGGTACAAGTGGGATGATATGAGGGAAAGGAAAAGAGTTAAAGTTTATTCCCAATCTTCCATTCATCAGACTTGTTATTTGCATTGTCACAGTATAATAGGTCTATGAGTTTCTTTCTTATTGTTGATCCCATTTTACAGATAAAAAGGACTGAGGCTCAAAAACAGTGGAAAGTAGTCAGGGGATGAGGGGCAACTGTTGTTCTAGGTAGAAGGAAGAATGCATGAATGGGCATAGAGATGTGAAAGGGCTTGATCTTTTCTGGAAACCAAGTGGCCTTGATATTGGAGAAGAGCAAGAAGTGGTATACTAACTGGACAGAAAGGATGGGAGGGCCCAGAACATAAGAGTTTTACTTGCTGGGTTCTGTACTTTAGTTTCTAGCTTAATGGTTTTTAAATTATAGTCCTTGGAGTCTTTTTGCTGGGGATGTTCCAACATCACCTTTCCCATGAGCCACACCCTCCTACAGAACAAGTTGCTCTGTGTGGAGTGCTCCCCACCCTCCCTCCCCATCCCCACCATTTCCCATTGGGTCAGCTTCATTTCTTTACACAGCATAGAGGTTGGAAGAAAATGGGTCTGGAAAAGGGGCACAGACATTTGAGCCATGGGGATGTTCATTGTTTTTGAGACTCATCTTTCCTTTAATCTGTAAAATGAGACTAACAATAAGAGACTTACAGAGTGATTGTGTAATAATGCAAATAATAGCTGATAGATAGTAGGTCGTATGTGGCGGACCCCAGCCAGCAGAGCCTACCTGTTGTGACTGAAAGAGAAAATAAATGCACAGGAGACAGCAATCCAGTGGAGAAAAGGGGGATGGCATGGCTACTCTCTCAAGGGGAGAGTGCCTAAGAATGCCTCGGCCACTCTCTCAAGAGGAGAGTGAGCCAACCCATGCCTAGACAAGCTTTTACTGTTTTTCTTGGGTTTTACATCAAAGAAGGATTTATTATCTATTACATAGAATATTATTGTCTATATTTTAGGTACAATCAAGGAAACAAAAATAACATATGCAGAAGGGAAAGGCATCAAGCTGATTAGCTCTGTCCTTGGGAAAAGTCACATAGGCTTTGGAAATTACTTTGAAGATAGATAATATACATTTGTTGTTTTAGACCAGGGTGATGGAGTTTTAGCAAGAGCAAGCCATAACAGTCTGTATGCATTTTCTAGGCCTGATTCCCACGGGAAAAATCGGTTTGAAGGTCTGGCTCCTACTCACCACTTCGCTTCTGTAGGTTTTCTGTACAGAGCTGAGTCATATTTGCTAGACCGAAACAAACAAATGACGGTCCTCTACAGTCATACACACATTTTAATGTCCTTCTCTTCCCTTGTATCATTTTACCTATATGGCGGTTCCTAAAAATTTTGGGTCACTTTTTAAAATATCAGTTCTTAATCTTTGACTATTTAAGCTGCGTAGGAAGAGGCAAGAATTTGGGCCTTCCACTCACCCCATGCTGCAAAGTAATTATACCTTTACTTACCTGCTTTATATTTTGAAGGTATGCATTTGATTTAATTTGAAAACAGCATAACACTGCTTAAAAAGTTTGATCTGAGACAATTGCAGCATCCTTGACCATTTAAGTAAGGGAGGGACATGATATGATTTACATTTTAGAAAGATTACTTGGGTTACATGGCCTTGATTTTGTTACTGAAAAAGCTGAAGTCTGTGGATGGGCAGGCTCCAAATGTGATGGAAGAATCAGAACTGGACTTGGGCAAGGTCTTTGTTAATGAACTTGTAGACAGAGGGACTGGCTGGAAGGAGATTGGAGGGTCTGTACTTGGCTGAGGCCTCTCTAGGCACGGTTCATGCATTCCTGGACTCTACTGTCATCTGCCCAAGCACTTCCTCACCATCCTGCCTGCTTGAGCATGCAAGCATGGGATGGATTCCTGCCTGTGTTGGGTGTGTCCCTTAACAGAAGGGTTAGATACCAGCCAGGTCAGCATTGGCATGCATAAGATTCTTATCAAGGTGATTCCCAAGTGATGAAAGAAAAGAAAACAAGGATCTTCCTCTGCCTGAAGCAGTCAGACCTTTGAACAGTCTTCCTATGGGCTAGAATCCCAGTGAGCAGGCCACATGAAGTCTGACTCTGGTAAACAGCACACCGTCTTCACAAGGGCAATGGGATCCATACTTGAGTCACTGAAGGGCTGATGCTTCTCTTGGGGTGGAGGAAACACGCTGACCCGTGTTCAATGACCTGGCCCTGTGGGTCTTAGCCCATCCCAATTAGAGGATAGAATAAAGGAAGAAGACTTGCTCAGTCTAACACATTTCCATCACTTCTATAGAGTGCCTCAAAAGCCAATTATTCTCCCTTGTCTGTATAGTGTCAGCTTACCAGTGTCAGCCTGTATAGCACAGGATTATCAGGTATAATATGGTGGTTAAAAGAAATATTATGAGCAAAGAAACCAACACTGTCCAGCATTCACCACTGAGTAAGCCTGAAGTGGGTGTTCCCTAAGCTGTAGTCTTAATACAAGCATTATCATTTATTGTAGTCCCAGGTGTTCCCCAGCTTCCAAGTCCTATACCTATGGGATTTGGGAACACACACTAATTTCTTCTGGCACTAGCGTACCAGCCCCTTTTTCCTCTAATATTTCCAAATGCAGAAAAGTCTCTTGGATTGAAGGAACAGGCCATTCCTGGAGCATAGGCCCAGACCTGACAATGACCAGTTGTGGATCACTTATCTCTTCGGGGACTCAGTGTCTTCATTTGCAAAATGAGCGTTGTTGTTGTTTTTATCTTGATCTCTGAGGTAATGACAAGAGCCTGTAGCTGGGGCTGCCAGATCACATTAGAACCTGGGTGACTTCCTGACATGACATCTTTTATAGCTGTGATGATCTTTTGCCTGTAGAACAAAGGTAAGAATTCCCTCTTTTAATCTTAGGGTCTACCCTGGCCTCTACCTGACTGCAATGAGCAGAGCCACAACTAAAACATCCTGCTGGGTCTTACAGATGTCACCATCAAATGGTGCTTTTTAGTCCTAAGATAGAAAATTACAAAGAGAGATCACTTTGCCTTTTCCTCTAGGCAATGATTCCCAAGAAGATATTTCTAAATCTCCCAAAAAGGAAGATGAACCCTCCCTGCAAGCTTATAATGACAGATCTTTCTTATTCCTGTGTTACTTTGTCCCTATCTTCTGATGTTAAAGGGGGGTTCCCCTTACCAAGGTGAGCAGAAGAGGCCCTAGGCTCCATCATCCTCCCATCCTTAGAGACTGCTGCACTGAGAGGACCTCTGGCTCATCTCACCCCATGCTAATGACTTCACAATCCTTCTGTCCACTGTGCCCAAAGGAGACAGCCTGGTAGACTGTATTCTTCATCCTGCAATTAACATATCTTAAGAGAAAGGCAGGGATGGTGAAACCCTTTTGCTATCATTCCTCTCCACAAAGCCTGCTTCCATTTGGATGAGTATGCTCTCTTTACCTAGGAAGGCCAAAAGTATAAAATATAAGAGTATAGGGGATGGGCCTAAAGAAGCCTCAGGTAAGTTGCTCAAACTTTTGGGCCTGCACTCTGTTCTGTGACTTTCTGCTCCATCATTCTGCAAACCTGTAGTTCTAAGCTATTCATACTGTAAAGATTATGGTCACATGCTTTATTTTTCTCCTCTTAACAGCCCCATGAGTTGAGTGTTACTACATATGGAAACCTGAGTATTGGAGAGTTTAAGAGCAAGGGAAGAGCATATGGTTTCTGGGTTTCAGAGCAATAGAGCCAACTCAGGAAGGAATTGCATGAAGCAAGTAAACTGTCTTGCTTTTGATGCTGTGATAGATTAGGGACTCTAAACCTGGCTGTGTATTTGAGCCACCTAGGGAAAACTTTTAAAATGCAGATTTCTGGCCCTCAGCTAAGACCTATTGAGTTATAAACTCCAAGAAGTAAGTCTTAAGAATTTGCATTGTTTAAATATCTCCAGATGATGCTGTTAGTTCAGGAAATATTGTCCTAGATTGTTCTGGTAGCACCACTATATATATATGCATAAACCTGTTCAGAAGTTATTCAGCATGTAATATTAAAAATAGACATTTATTGAAGTAGATATGAGATGCAAGAAACATTGTACATAGGACAATGATGCTGCAGTCCCCTTCAAAGCAGGCACCTTGGGACCTAACATAAGGTGCCATATCTGGGCTGTAGGGAGGCTGAGTCACCTGGGTGATTTGATGTTTCACCAAAAAACTCTGCATGAGATGTGATGCATGAGCAGGTGCACTATGATGAGGCTACCAATCACCAGTTGTCCATAGTTGTGGCCTTCTGAATCAATCATCCCCATAGATTCTGCAGAAGAATGTTTAAGCTTAATGCAAAATTTGATGCCACCTGTTGCTCTGTTTGCTCAGTCATTTTGAATGCAATGGTCACACAGTACACATGCTCACTCAACAGCATCCACTGCCCCCACTGACTGGTACAGTGAAGTCATCATTGTTCATGCATGCACATTCCAGTCCACTCTCCTTGACTTCCAGGTCACATCAGTGTTGCACAAACCTTTCTCGTTATATTGACAATGGTTGGACTTTTTTGGGACAGTTCCTGTGTATGTAGGTGTCACACACACGTGTGTGTGTATATATGTGTGTGTAGAAATATATATATATTTATATTTATGCTGACTGCTGGGCATTTCAAAATTTTGTTTTCAAAAGAGAGTACACCATACCTTCATACTGGGATTGAACAAATAAGTGAATGTGTGGCAGATGGTGGAAGCCAGATTTCTCACTGTTGGAGTAGGAGGTCACAGATAAGCAAAGAAACAGGCTAGAGTAAACCATTTGATATTGAATTGGAGCTGAAGACATCAGTATGAACTCATGTTTAGCTTAATATAGATACAGATGGATAATTATTGAAATAAAGCTATGTGTGTATACACTGATTAGTATACACATGTGTATTTCCAAGTTCCATCCAAAGACAAGGGGCAGAAGCAGTGACATCCCAGTGGCAATGAACACAACCAGCACCCAGATCTTGGTTTATAATATAATTTTTCAATAAGTGAAACCAAGGCTCACTAGATAAATGGCTGAATCTAGATATGAGGCAGAGAAATGAGCCTGACACATCTCATACTGTCAGAACACAGAGAAGTACTCAAAAAAGAATCCAATAGGGTTGTGACAAAGGGACACAGGAGCTGATGGACAGAGCTGGAACAATGTGAACAACAAAATAAATAACATGAGATTGGATTACAACTCAAAGGATAACATAGGTATTCAATATTCATGAGTCCATACTGATATAAATAAATGATTGAATAAGTTAAAAAAAGAAAGATGAATCTCTTGTACAGAAGAATTCCAAATAATTTTTGTAGATGCTGCCTCTTAAGGAGGTGGAGCATAACTCCCTACCCCCTCAAATGGCTGCATGTAGTGACTTCCTTCCAAAGAGAGGAGTAGGAAAAGGAGGAAAAGAAACCTGACAAATACTACCTCCATCAGATGATCAAGGTCAGTGTCAACAGTGATGCCATGTTATTAATATGTACCCTTGGTATGATGGGATGAGGGTGGCACTCTACCCCTGTGATTCTCCTCCCAAGATTCCATAATCCTGTTCTAATCATGAGAAAAACACCAGACAAATCCCAATTGAGGGACAGTCTACAAAATTCTTAATCAGTATTCCTTAAAACTGTCAAGGTCATCAAAAATAAGGAAGGCCTAAGAAACTGTCACAATCAAGAGGAGCCTAGGAGACAAGACAATTGAATGTAATGTGCCTTGGACGGAATCCAGAACCACAAAAGAGACATCAGGTGAAAATTAAGGAAATCTGAATAAAGTATAGGTATGGACTTTGGTTAATAACAGTGTATCAACATTGATTCTTTAATGGGAACAAATGCACCATACTAACAAGGTCTGAACAACAGGGGAACTGGATGCCAGGAAAGTGGGAAATTCTCTGTAACACTTTTGCAACTTTCCTGTAAATCTAAAACTACTCTAAACAAAAAGTTCATTAAAAATATGGAACACTCCAAATGTAAGTTACAGCTAACAGTTATTGAGTTAAATATATCAAAATATGTTACCTGTGATATCATGTGTAATATCTTCCATTTTCATGAGGAAGATATTATTATTTTACCTAATTTTAATGTGAGAAAATGGAGGCATAGAAAGGCACACAAACTTGCATAAAGTCACAGTAATCAAAGATGTAAAATGGGTTTTATCTGTCAGGGGTCTGAACTTATATTCTCTCTGTTAAGGAAGGTCTAGAATTCCTACAAATGTGTTTAAAAACAGGATGTGATTTTATTTATTTTTAGAATAAAGAATATATTTACATTAAATAAAAATCAGGTAATCCATTTTAACGTAAAAAAATTGTGTCATTCTAACTTACCTGCTTATACGTTTATTTCTTTGCCGCCTTTCAGATGTGTCTGCTCACTTCCCCAGTGGCACACAAAGGATAAGCTCATGTTCATCATCCTTTCTCTCCTTCCTCCTTATTTAGACACAGTTTTTCTGACTACTATTGGCTCCTCCTATATCTTTAAGTGTGTGTGTGATGTGCTTTGAGTTGACCCCAACTCCTGGTGACCCTATTAATAAGTGGACTTTAAATACTATAATTAAAACTCTGTTTCTTTACTTGTCAAGTTTAGGCAGTATTTCTTGACTTCCCACTAAATAAGAGAAGAAATTAGCACCACACAGTTTCTTTCACTTTAGGATGATTTCATTTTAATATTTTTCTGTTATGTCTTTACAGAAGTGACTAAAAGCCATGACTCTTTATTACTATTTGCAATACCATGAAGTCTATTATATCCAGTAAGAAAATATGGTCTGTCATACATTGTAAACTTAGAGCTGCTGAGAATACACTAGACCTAGGGAGTGGGCTAGACCAATCTCCTGAGAGGTGGACCGTGGGGTCAGGTTGACCAAGGACACATCCATCTTGACTGGAGACCCAGGAAGAGCTGGGCATGCTAGGGCAAGGGCTGACTTACGTTCTGGCAAGAATTTGCTTGCTGGAAGGCTGGAATCCAGATTTGTTAAGAGAGGACAGACTGCTCTTAAAACGACCCGAGGGTCTTTCAAAGTCCCTTGGAAAGCTCTTAAAAACCTAGCAGCTTTTGAGAAATCAGCTCACACCCTCGGGCACTCTTGTGTAGGTAACTCTCTCCTTTCCTTTTGCATTGTTTAGGCATAAAATAGACAGGGGGAGGATAAGAATAGTATAGAAAATGGAGAAGCCAAAGAACTTATATGTATGACCCATGGACATGGACTAGGGTGGGGGCAATGCTTATGGATGGGAGGATACAGGGAGAGGGGGATAAAAGGGAGAAAAAAATTGGGACAACTGTAATAGCAATAAAATACACTTTAAAAAACCCGAGCAACTTTATTTCTTTTTTTTTAATTTACATGCTCTTAGTCCATGCAATACTACATTTAATGTTTTTTTTTAAATTAGGTAAAAGAGCATATTAAATATCTGATGTTCTATCAAAATAAAATTTTCTAATTAGAAAATTTTAAAAATCATAAATATTTAACATTTGTAAAAAGCATAAATTAAATATATTCTTTAAAAAATGGTTGTGCTACTTTCCTATCTTTGTTGTTCCTATAAACTTATGATATTGTGTGTAAGCCATTTTGCATAAAATGTGAAGTCTGTAGTTTTCGTTATTCATTACTATAAAAAAAGTACAGTGTATGTACAATACTAAAACGAAGCCATAGTAAAACCACCCCTGAAAGAAATGCATAGATATTGACATTTCTGATGCACAGACATAGTTTAGAAATGTGAAGATGCCAAATGCAGGCCTTTATGAGGAAAAAATGATCAGACCACTAATTTATTTCTGATGTAGTAATTTCAAAGTTAGTTTGAGACAGACTAAACAGTGTGTCTATGAATAATATACTAGTTGAACAATTAGCTTAGGGAATCCAAGTACTGACTAGGAAACTCTAAATAGGCTAAAATATTAAGTAGTACTCTCAATCAAAACATGTTAGTTTCTGTCAAACTTTTAAAAAACAGTTGTTTCATGAATATCTTTTTTAAAATAAAGAACAAAAATAAAAAATGAGAAGAAATAGCTGGCTTGTGTGGCTCAGTGGAATGAGTGCTGGCCTGCAAACCAAAAGGTTGCAGGTTCGATTCCCAGTCAAAGCACATGCCTAGGTTGTAGGCCAGGTCCCCAGATGGGGTGTCTCTCACACATCAGTGTTTCTCTCTCTCTCTCTCTCTTTCTCCCTCCCCCTCTCTCTAAAAATAAATAAAATACTTTTTTTAAAAAAGAAAAAATATTCTTAGATGTTAAGCTTTATACAATCTACCAAAAATTAATATTTTGCTGTTTCTTATGGATTTCCCAGAAATCTCTCACATAAACATAACAGAACTTTAAAAATTATATTTAAATACATATAAGCTAAATATGGGAGTTCAAGAAATGATAAAATTTATAGAATACTGCTTTATACAATATAAAGGCACTGTTTTCCTCTCAAAAGAAGAACCAGCTACTCTTTTTTCACAGGTATTGATTTTATAATGGTAAAATAGGCAGATACTTGTTTAGTTCTCACAAACTGTTTTTTCTCATAAAATGGATTCTTCTTCTATTTGGGGTAATTTTTTAAAGTAGTCCTCACTCTCTCTCTTTAACAAAAGAAACCCCTTCCTGAAAATGATTTACTTGAATGGAGGCATTTGAATTGCTCCCAAGATACAATCTTCCTGAAAAGCCTGAAAACAAATCTTCATAAGATTTGACAATTCTAAAATTTACTCTAGGAAAATTACCAAGGATAACCAGCAATGAGAATTTTTATTTGCTATTGTTTAGACAGCAAAAGACTGAAAACATCCTGTGTCCAATATTAGAAAGGTAGTTACACAAATTATGGTCTTCACACAATAATGTTATTTATTTATTAACATAGAAAAGTACTGACATAAATTATATTGTTAAGTAAAAATATCAGGTTATAAAATATTCTGAAATTATTCCATTTTGTAATATTCAAAAGAGGTTGGAAATCTATGGAATTATTAGCAGTGGTTATTTTAGGTGATAAAATTTGCAGTTGGTCTTAATCATCTTCCTATGCTTATCTACATTAACAAATCTTTATAACAATGAAAGAGGCATGTGTATTTTGTTTAATGAGAAAAATTATACATGGAAATCATAATTCTATATAATTATGAAGTATCTATATATCTCTATATAGATGTATCACAACAAAGGCACAATCAGGTCCCAGCAATCAGGAAGAGTGCTAAGCTCTGGAAACAGGCATCCTGTGCAATATAAGCAACTAGGTGGAGTACTTGGAAAAAATATTTTCAATGACCACGCCCCCCCAAGAAAATGAGAATCAGTTAAAACTTGTCCCATGGAACGTATATTGATATACAACATAGTTGAGTCTTAAGCCCCTGCAAACCCCCTACACATTACCTTAAGTTCCCTCAAATTTAGGCGTATAGACCCTGAACTTGGCCCAGACGACAATATATTTTTATTTATTTATTTATATATTTTAGAGAGGGGAAGGGAGGAAGAAAGAGAGGGAAAGAAACATCAATGTGTGGTTGTCTCTCATGCACCCCCTGCCGGGGGCCTGGCCTGCAACACAGGCATGTGCCTTAGACTGGGAGTTGAACCAACCACTGACCCTTTGATTCGCAGGCCCGCACTCAATCCACTGAGCCACACCAGCCAGGGCCAAATGACAATACTCTGATAGCAGTAACTGATCTGGTTTGAGTTATCATAAGGAATTGAGGTTATGAACTGTCCCACCTCATCATCTCATACCTGATAATGTAGCCAAATTAAAATTCATGCTGCTGGTATGTACAACACTTGACATGCATCCATTTATGCTGTGTCTCTTATCTAGAAGGTTCTTCCTCCTAATTCTACCCACAGCACCAAAATTGACTTAACTTTAAGAGCTCTGTATAAAAGCTATTTACCCCAGGGAGCCTGTTCTTTCCCCAAGACATGGTCTCTGTTTCAGACTTCTTCTAAGGCCCAGGAAACCACTTTCCATCAACACCATCAAGATAAGCCTCTCCCTTTGTCTTTGACCTTTTGAACTTTTTTTCTCCTTTAAGTTTTTTTGGACACTAAGTGAGAAAACAAATATGTCAATCAGCTTACAATTATATTTATTAGTTTAAATATTTCAATCTAGAGTGTACATTGCCTCTTCAAGTAGACTGTAAGCTTTTCCAGAGCAGGGACAAATCTCCTACTTGCATCTGTGATCACATAGCCCAGTACACAATAGATACTCAACATAAGTTTATTATATTGAAGACTTCAGTGCTAGGCTCATGCAGTGACATAGGCTGATGGCTGTGAGGATGCTGAGAATTTAGTTATAAATCTCAAACCATCTGTCTCTCTGAAATGTTGTCAGCTGTCTTAAGAGGAAAGAAGGTGGGGCAGCATGCACCTGCAGAGGTCTCGGCACATCTGAGCTGGGACCTCAAGGGTCATAGCAGCCAGGGATCCAAATGAAGCAGTATCCTCATTGCTGAGCTGAGGAGGTGGTGAAAGACAGAAGCAGAAGTACAGTTTGGCTGAGTTCTCACCTCTGAAGTGCTGGGGCCTTGAAGGTATTTCCTGGCCCAAAAGAGAAGGAGGGTCCTGAGCTTCCCAGCGGAATGAGTACACAAGACCTGAGTAGGAGAGAGCAACTGTTCCTGTGCCCCTCTCCTCTAGGCTGGTCATTTTAACACTCCTTCTCTTTGATGTTGTAGACTGTGCCACCCCTGAGGCAGCGGGGCTGTCGGCTAGCCCTCCGAGTGCTGGACTGGCTCTGAGTCTGGGAGCTTTGGGAACCAGAACCACAGCCTCCTGAACAGGGAGTGCAGCAAGGGGCAGAACAGGAAGTCAGGGAAGGGTGTGGGTCCTGGAGAGGGGAGCATTTGGAAGCCTGTGAAGACTCCAAAGGTTGTTGCTTCTGCTGTGACATTGCTGGGCTAGCAGGTCGAAACTGGAAGGAAAAAGAACATTCAGTTACATCAGGGTCTTGGGCACCTGTTTCTCTTCTCCATGAGCTGGAGCTGTCAAATGGAGCCTAAAATTTGCAGCCTGCTAAAATCCATCCCTGGAGGACAAAAAATGATTTGAAAGTGCTAGATATTTTGGAAGTAAATCATGGTGGGAACCCCAGGGGATCCATTCAGCAACAACCAGGCTAATATACTCCTTTTCTTAAACGAGAGAAACAAAGTGCACTCTAGCTGAGCTGGCAGTCTACTTTTCCCAGGCCAACATCCACCATGGTCAAATGGAAAGAATAACTGAGTCTTTGCTCTTTCTTCATTTAGTTTTATTTTGTCCCAAGCCTCCTAAGCCTGTGTGCATCTTCTGTTCTCCTCTGGCCCTGTAGCTTCTGTGGCTTTCTTCCATGTGAGATCATTTGAGGTCTCTTGCAGGAACCCGCTTCCCTTCCCTTCTCCCTGCCCAAACCTCTCTTACCTGGCTTATCTACTCTCTGGGAAGAGAAAAGAAGAAAGATTGGGGCTACCTTATAGCATCTGAGTAAGGAACATCAAAGTGTCTCTCCATCCAGAAGTAGCCTTACCCTAGAGAAAGATGTGTGGACAAGTCACCCCAGGAGGAGTGTGGAGGCCTTGTAGGGCCAGGAAGGAAGAAGCCATTTATACATCCTCCACTTGAAGCCTCCAGGCTACATGTCATTGGAGGGCAGCATGGAGCAGATTATCTATCCAGATGTTTCACAATCCCCAGTGCTGGATTCCTCAGCTACGCACAGCTATGATGTGGGCCAAAAGGATTTGCATGTGAGTGAGTGACCAGAAGGCTGAGGCCTTCAGCTGACCTGAAAGGAGGTGTGCATGACTAAGTCCAGACTACATTCCTGTGGGAGCCGAATGGGGAAACTACTGCTGTTGAGTCCTGTCAAGGATTGGAGGGGGAAGATCAAGTTCAATATCACTCAAGTCTGAGGAAGACCCTACTTGTCCACCCTCCACCCATCACACATGACTTTTATCACCCAGCTCAATGTCATTGCCTCTACAGAGACTTACCTCACCTCCCAGCCACACCTGAGTGCTCCAATCTCTGAACTTCATAAACATCTCTTATAGACTTTATACTGCTTAGGGTAAAGGTGACCTAAATACTTGTCCTATCTCCTGTATTAAGCAGTTCCTTAATGATAGGGACCTTCTTTATAATTTCTGCATTCCTAGGGCCTGATACTGTCCCTGACATAAAGAAGATGCTCATTAATATTTATTAAATGAAGCAATCTATGTGCCATTTTAATAGACTTTGTTTTTGGGGAGAACAAAAAATCAGAGGAAAACAAAATCCCATTAATTTCTGCTTTGTAGATCTCTATTTCCTGTGTTCACCATCCTCACCTAATGCCTTCAAGAATACCGCCTCGCAAATAGTACAGGAAATCTGTGGGTGGACCTCACCTTACACAATAGGCTGAGAATTGTGTGGGGAACAAAACATTTGTAAATCCTGCCATCTCTTACATGTACAAGGGGAGCTGTTTATGTAATTATGAAGGGGCCCATGGAAAAGTTTTCCACAGAGTGAAAGTTTCCTCCATATTTCATGAAAATTGATCTCAGCACACGTTGGCTATGCTTAGAGTGCAAATACTTATCTAAATACAGTCCCTTGCTCCTGATGCTTCTGCCTCAGTATTGCTGCTGATGTGCACAGCTAATGTGACTCCCTGATGGTAGGGACCCTGTCTCACCTGCCTCTGTCTTCCCGATGCTTGACACACAGCAAGGACTCAGGGAAGAGTTGAAATAAATGAGAAAGATGAGAAATCACACGGGATATTCTGATTTTAGGAGCAGTTCTTGAAGGCTTCAAATTATATGTATATAAGACAAAGGTAAGCAGGGTTGGGAGGTGGGAGGTGAGATAAGAAACTAGCCAGGGTGGGAAACAGAATGAGGCCAGATAAAGAGCAACTGTTGAAGCCCCAAGTCCATCAGGGCAGAAGGATCAGGACTTACCTGCTTCATCTAGGAAGCTCCAGGAGGAGGTAGGCTTTGACATGTAGTTGGGATGTAGGGAGAGCAAAGTCCTCATGACTGAAACAGAAGGTGAGAGAATGGTATGAAGCCTACCGCATCCCCTCAGAACAAGATGCTGGAAAGAGTACCTGATTTTTAGAGCCTCAGAGACCAGACCCCTTCTTCCCTCATTTTGTTCTCTCTCTTCTTCCTTCTTCTTTTCCTCTTTTTCTCCTCCTCCTCAGGCATCAGAAACAACCCTAACTGCTCTTCAGAAGGCTTCACATACACTAATCATTAGTGGAAGGTAAAGTAATCTCATCTCAATATACCAGTTGTTTCTTTCTCCGCCCACACTCCTGAGACATTACAAAACTTTGAGGTTAACTATCCAACCTGTACCACCCTTACTTAAGGGTTGAGGGTTCTTTCTGGAGGCTCTGCCCTGGGCGAACTAAGCTTCTTGCTTCCTCTCCAGCTCCTCTAGACCACTCCTCAAAATAGTTGTCTACAGAAATCTCTAGCTCCAGTCATTTACAGTACAATATATTTCATCACATGCGGGATGGTGTTGAGGATCAACTCCAGCAGGACTGGTGCTTTAAGTAAAGGAGATCAGCATATAACTTTGCTCATCCCCAAAGTGAGCCTCCTTGAGGCTCTTGAGCTGTTCTTTCCTCCAGCTAGACTTACAAGCTCAGCTAGTTTCCGGTCAGGACCCCAGAAATTTAAGGTTTGTCATCTAGTCTCACTTCATCTCTCTTCCTGATTCAGGTTGCGTCTGAGTATTCTATGTTTTGATATTTATTAAGTATCTCTTATATACCAGATACAAGAGGCAGTAAGAGCACCATCTCATGCTTCAAAGATGTTACTCTAGAGATAATGTAGTCACATTAATAAAGAACACAAGACAGTAAGTGAAAGGTGAACTGAGAGGCAGGCTAATTCTGGTTACAGAAAGAGAATACAATCAGTCAGCTTAAATATACCAAATAAGAATGATAGTATTTTGAATGATGTGGCTCCCACTATTGTGAGCATCCTATAGAAATCTTGGGACAGGAGCCCATTCCTGAGAATCACCCATCCCTTCTCATTCCTAGTGCCTATCCGTGACCCTGTTTCTCTGAGCAATAGCACGTGCGCACTCTCTCTCCCCTTTCTGCCTGTTTTTTTCTCTTTTTCTGTGCTGGTTATTCTTCTGATAATATCTTCCTCCTCTTCCTTTTGTTTTTGTCTTATGGAGTCTATAATGGGTTCCCTGAGAATGCCTGACCAAGAAAACATTCCAGTGTACTATTGCTTGGCATACATATAATTTACTGTCATGCACAATTTTTTAAATGTGAGGTTGCAAGCACTTCAAGCATGGAGCTATGTCTCATATACCTTCTATCTATTTTCAGTGTATGTAATTATTAATTGCAAGTATTAGTTATTAGGTTTTTAAAATCTATATCACCAACATTTGCAAAAAAAAAAGCCCCAGCTTACAGAATGCTTTCTAAATGATATGTTTTGATTGATTAATTTCAGATAAATATGAACTCAGGCCATGAGAAAAGTAACACAGCATAGGGTTGTCTATGTCACACTGTGGACACTTCAACTACATTTCCTGAATACTATGATATTTTTATTTAGATTTGTGCAAAGTTCAGTGTGGTAGGAGTGTACAGGAAATCTACACCATTACTCCCACAGGTACTTAATTTTTTCCCAGAAATCAGCCATACTCATACATTCCTAGTGAGAATGGCTAAAAGATCTTCTGGTCTGGGTTCTTCTCTCCAGGTTAGCCAAATCACCAATTGTCCTGACTTCTACCCAAGGCTATAACATCTTGAGGATTGGCTTATTAACCCAGACACTTGGGTCTAAATGCATGGTTTTCATTTCATAGAAAAAACTGTCACTAGCAAAGGATGGGCTAGCTCTGTATCAGCCTTTTATTCATCAAAAGGCTATTCATCAGTCTTTTTTGTTCACCATCTCTTGCCATCCAAATGAAGAAGAGGAGAAACTTCTAAAATTTAGAATAAAACAGTTAAAATTGTACCTAGAGTTTAGGTTGCCCACACTACTCATAAAATAACCTTTTAAGAAAAATTATAAAGTAAATCTTTAAATACCTAAAATCTTCAGATGCAGAGTCTTTTAAAGCTTAAGAAACAACTTATCCAAATTAAATAAAAAACCTTCAAGGAGAACCTTCAGAATGATAGCATGAAGAACACCTTGGACTCTCTTCCAAAACAACTATAACTGTTGGAAATTATTTTTTAAATATAAAACATTTAAAATTTTAGAAGTTGTCCTAAAGACATACAGCAATTGAAAAACCTTTTATTCAAGAAAATCTGCTTAATCTCAGTAACAACAGCAAAGTTTATGGCATTTAAATAATTAATTATTTCCTCCCTGATCCTTTCCTACTCAGAGTGCTGGTAGCTCTACTTCAGAAGTTGTGGCCAAAAAGTTGGGGCTTCTCCTCCCCTTACTCCAGGGCATGGGCTGTGGTGTCTTCCTGGGAGTCTGCGAACATTCTTTTTATCACTTGCAACTCTGAGGTGCAGAAACTGAATTCAAGGGGAAGGTAGCCAAGAGTTGGGGGTTTCCTTCTTCCACCCATGTCCTATTTGTGGGGCAACAGTGACTCTACCTCAGGTGAAGCAGGCCTAAAATATGGGGACCTTGATCACCTTTGTCCCAGCCCACTCAGAGAATAGAGGTTCCATGGTGAAAGAGGCAATCCAAGAAGATTAGAGGTTTCCACCCCAGTATTGTGTCCCATTCATAAAGCAGGTGTGTCACTCCAAGAAAAGCATCCCCAGCTCCAGGCAGTGGCTCAGAGATTTTGGCCAGGCAAAGAAGTAGGCCATAAGAACAGAAAACTGAAGTTCTCAGCAAAGTAACCAATCATATTCAGAGCAGAGTTAAGGGAAATTCAAGCCTATAGGCACTCCAGAAAATAAGAGGGACTTTGCTGGCAAGGAATTAAGAGGAAGCTGTTGATCTATGAGAGTGATATGCTAACCTATGGGACAGCTAGTTTACTACAGAAAACCCAGGGAAGTAAGGCTAAATAGAGCCCTACTGGTTCAGAAAAATTTCAAAGACTGGTCTTAAAAACTACCTCTGCAAAGGGGCTTGGATCTAATTGGATAGGTTGTGGAAAAATTATGTTCTAGAATTTTATCAAAACAATAGAGCATCAGCCAGCAACTAGTGGAACCTGACTCTTGGATGTGATACCAGCAGGGGAAGACAACAGAGAAATTATCAGAGAAACAGGCAGCCAAAGAGAGCTGTTGAAACTAGTGTCATCCAGGGCAACTGAGTATATGCCCAAGGCTGAGCCCTCTGAGGAGAGACATCTTGGGCTTCATGCTTCAGAGGAAATAGACCACACTAAAACAGTCCCTCCAAATCTCTAAACAGATAAACAAGCAAACAACAATAACAACAAAACCTGAGAGAAGGGAGGCAAAAGGATCACTACTCAGAGTTGCTGTATTACCTAAAATGAGAATTTTTCAGGAAATAACTTATGAGATATGTAAATAAATAGAAAGGTGTCATTCAATACAGTAAAATAAGCGAGAAACAGAAACATCCTGTGACAGGGCCCAGTGGTTGAACGTATTAAGTAAACCTCAAAGCAGCTATTATAGCTACATTGAAGGAGACCATGCTTAAAGAAGAAAGGTATGGTAATACATCATCAGATATAGAATGTCAATAAAAAGAAATTATTTTAAATGAAAACTTCACTACAGAGATTCAACAGTATATTTGAACTGGCAGAAGACAAAATCATCAAACTTGAGATAGGTCAATAGACATTAAGCAATCTGAAGAATAAAAAGAAAAAAGAATAATAAAAATTGAAATTAAGAACAAACTGACAATAACCAGAGGGGAGGAGGGAGGGAATAATGGGGGGGAGGGGGAAGGGTTTTCAGGAACATGTATAAAGGACACATGGACAAAACCAAAGCAGGGTAGGATCAAGGGTGGGAAGTGAGGATGGCTGGGGGAAGGGATTGGGGGGAAGATGGAGACAACTGTTCTTGAACAGCAGTAAAAAATGTGAGAAAAAAGTGAACAGAGCCTCAGAAAAATGTGGGACACCATTAACTCGCTAACATATATTTAATGAGAGAACCAGAAGGAAGGGAGAAAGAAACAGAAAGGAACAGAAAAAATATTCAAAATAATCACGGAAAATTCCCCAAATTTGATGAAGCACAATAATACAATAAAAAAAGATCAAGAAAGTTAAGGTATGATGAACACAGAGAGATCCATATTCATACACATCCTAGTAAAAGTACAGAAAGAGAAAGATGAAGAGAAATTCTTGAAAACAGCAGGAGAAAAACGACATCACTTACAAGGGGCTCTAATAATAACATCTGACTTCTCATTAAAAAGTCAATGGAGGCCAAAAGGCATAGAAATGACATTTTCAAAATGCTGAAAAGAAAAAAAAACCTAGATCAAGGATGCACATAAAGATCAATGGAATATAATTGAGAGTCCAGAAGTAAACCCATCAGTGTACAGTCTATTGAATTTTGGCAAGTTGTCGAGACATTTCACTGAGAAAACAATAGTTGTTTCAACAAATGGTATTAGGGCAACTGAATACACATATAAAACAGTTGAACGACAATAGTTATAAAACATAACATTAAAAAAAACCTGAAATGCATTAAGCACCTGAGAAATTAAAACTATAAAACTCTTAGAAGAAAATATGCAAGAAAATCTCCATGACTTTTAGAATCCCAGCTTTCATGAAACTCTGGACTGAGAGAGATATATAGCACCTATGGCACCTATCTTAGGAAACAAGCAGTCTAAAGGGAGGGAGGAAACCCCTGGCCTCGAAGTACACTTGGTATCAACTGAAACATTATATTTCTTGGAGATATAGGATCCTTTTGTCTGAGAATTTCTATTTCAATAGAATGGTGGTCATCTGTTATTTTGGCCAACAATCAACTCCATACTTGATATACTAGGTGACTTGGAGATGATCACTCAATATGTGTAGTGTTCGAGCTTCCTCTTATGACTGGGACCAAAGGAGATATGTTCCTCTTCTAATTTCCTGGAATAGCTCCTTGGATAATCCCCTCACAGAACTTTGAATCTTGAGTGATCGACTAAAGAAAGACATCTGTTGAGAGACATCTAGAGGTCATATTAATCATTGTAGTTGTGAAGCATGAACCACCCTAATCCCTTGAGGTGCTCCTACTTTCTGGTCCACAAGATACTTAAGTGTTTTTTTTTAATGGATTAAAATATTATGTGAAATTTTTAATTGAAAAGAATTTTGATGAAAAACCAAGACTTCTTTAGAAAATATAGAGATGAAATATTTGACCTGAAAAATTAGACTTGTGCCTCAGGAAGAGAAAAGGGAGAAGTTACTGATATTTTTAAAGTTCTTGATTCTTTTAAAGGGTTTAACATTTTTGTAATAATCGCCACATGCAATATGCATATTTTTAGTTAGAATTAACTAATAGGCATGTTCTACTTTTAGAAAGTTCATGTATAATTTTCTTTTTTTTTTTTAAGGATAAAAAACACTTTCTTTTTTTTAAGATTTTATTTATTTATTTTTAGAGAGGGAAGGGAGGGAGGAAGAGAGAGAGACAGACAGACAGACATCAATGTGAAGTTGCTGGGGGCCATGGCCTGCAACCCAGGCGTGAACCCTGGCTGGGAATCGAACCTGGGACACTTTGGTTCACAGCCCGCGCTCAATCCACTGAGCTACGCCAGCCAGGGTATGTATAATTTTCTAAACCATTTTATACTGAGAGAAGAAATCTGGAGGTGAGTAGAAGTAGTATCACAAAGAGAAAAAGGAAACCAGTAGGGGATAGTATACACACCTGTCTTCTTGTTTTGCTCCATGGACTGGACAGCCTAGAGTTCAGGGCACTGTGTTCATGAGAGACATCAGGAGGCTGCACTTAGGCAGCACTATGTACAGCACTTAGGCTGTACATAGGATTCATCAGAAAAATGGTGTCAGAGCAGGAGACAAAGCCATTTTTCTTTCACTTGCTTTCATATCTAATCATGTAGCTAGCACATATTTGATTTCCAAGGCCTCCAGGCATCAGAAGAGTGGATAGTGGTATAAAGAATATTGGGACACATGCAGGCAAGGAAGAGTTCAGAACAGGATGGTGGGAAGATTCATTGTTTTATTATTTTAATTTTTGTTTGAGGCAGCAGAAAGCAAGGAGATTAGCAAGGGAGTGGGTTAGAGTATGCGGTTTGGGGATCCCAGGGCAGACAATAAATCTGGTATAAGAAATCAGCACTTAGATTTTGGGGAGAGGATTTGGGCTTCTGAATCCCAGGGTAGAAGGTGTCTCTAGGCCAGAGATCAGTTCCTTCACTGGCACCTTTCAATCATTCAGGTTAGCCCATTATGGTAGTGGGAGGAGAAAGGACTTGGCCACTTGGTGCCTCTAATTCTGCTCTTCTTGACTGAGGGTCCACTTCAGCAGCAGCCTCCAGAGGACTGACCACTGCCCCCTCCACAGCAGCTGGAGCTCCCTCCACAGCAGCTGGAGCTCCCTCCACAGCAGCTGGAGCTCTCTTCACAGCAGCTGGAGCCCCCAGAGGGCTGGCTGCAGCAGTCAGACCTCCTGTGTCTGAGGTGAAAGGACCTGTGGGGCTTGTGGTGGCTCAGGCAGCAGCCACCACCCCCAGAGCTGTGGCCACAGCAGCCACCACCTCCAGAGCTGCAGCAGCTCCCACACCCAGAGCTGACACTGCAGCAAGAAGAGACTGGAGGGCACTTGGGGGGACACTTTGGGGGGGGCATTTTGGGGGGGGGGGCACTTGGGAGGGCACTTGGGGGTGCACTTGGGAGGGGGCTGGCACTGCTGCTGGTTCTGCTGGCAGGACATCTTGGTGGGAACTTCAGGAGCTGAGGGAGAGACAGACAGCAGGTCAGCTCCATGGCTGAGGCCACCCCCTACCCTACCTATCCTTTCTGCATCATTGCTACTAGATACACTTCAAAACCCCTGCTTTAGATGACTCTGAGAAATCAAATCCCTTCCACTTTTATCATTTCTGACACCTCACAGGATCTCCTTCACCCCTCAGACAAAACTTTTAAAGGAAGAAGGGATCATCATCTGCTTTATCAGTTGGAAAATTGAGACCAAATGGTGTTAATAAATTGAAAAACCACTTTTTTCACTTCTCCCATCCAACTACTGCAATTGCTCTACAGAGACTAACTTAGAACTGAAATATGTCCTTCATGACAGAAAACGTCCTGTGGAATATCATTGTAAATAGTTTCAAATTTTAGACACTTGGAAGAACAGAGTGGGAAGAGACCTTGGCCATTTCCTGGCTGGCTCATTCACTCCACAGGAAGCTGATAGGCCCCTCTCTCATGGGGGTGGGGTGTGCTGATCTCCTCAGAAACACCACCTCTTGACCAGTAGCTTGGCCAAGAGATTATTCAACTTCTTGTGTTTTTGGCCCCAGAGATTTAAAATGCATTGTCAGGCCCTGTCCTATACCCATGTGTGTGACAATGGCCCAATTGTCTCTGATCTGCTGCTTGTTTTGGTAGTTGCTGTCCCCAAATCATACCTTGCAGAGGATGCAGTGGCATCTTAAGGTTAAGGCCATTCTGAAACCTCTTTGGGACACCAGAGCACCCTGGGGTCTCCTTCCTCATGCTGGGAGTGTCTCACACAGCTGCAGACCAGCTGGCCCCCTCAGAGCACGTGGAACCTTCACTACAATCTGTTGCTCTTGCTGCCTTCCTGCGTGCTCCTGGCTCCTGGCTCCATCCTTCAAGGTCTGGTCTCTCTCTAATAATATAAACCCCAGCCCAGCAGGTCCTGCCCTGCCCTCCCCCTCTGGCCTGAGCTCCCGTCTGTGAAAGGCCCTGCTCCATTCCCAGTGGACACTTACCAGGTGCACAAGCAGCACAGGGTCTGTCACCACCTCAGGATGGAGTGGATGGAGGTGCTCTGGCCCAGGTGCCCTTTTATGCTGGGCTTGGTCCCTGCCCCAGCAGATGAGACAGGGCCTGGGCATGAGAGGACTGCCTCCTGCCACTCACATGGTCCTGTGACAGCTGGTGACTGACAGCTACTCACTGCCTCCTACCATGGGGCTTAGGCCAGCCGCTCCTGGACTAGCAGTAGGAGCTACTTAGAAATGGGGAAGGAGAATTCCTACCACCATCTGTTGTCATTATTTTAGCAGTTCCTGCCTCTCAGTTTCTTACTCAGAGTTGGTTCCCCAAACCTTCTCCTTCCTCCTACAACATTAATTTGTTAGCTTCAGTTCTGTTGGTTTACACTAAGAAATATAGATGCTTCCAAGCTTTTTCACATGTGTTCTAATCAGTTTGCTGTTATGATTCAGTGTATCTGTGTGGTTATGTGTGCATTTGCTTTCTTTTAAAAAAATACATTACACATTTATTTCATTTTCCTTATTCTAAACTTAGATTTGTCAGTCACTTTTTTCAGTTGCAGTTGACATTCAGTATTACTTTATATTAGTAAAGTATTACTTTAGTAATATTACTTTAGTAATACTGACATTCAGTATTACTTTACATTAATTTCAGATGTGCAGCATAGTGGTTAGATGTTTATATAACTTATGAATGGATAAATCTAGTACCCTCTTGGCACCATACATAGTTATTAAAATATTATTGACTATATTCCCTATGCTGTTCTTTACACTGTGCCATTTTGAAACTACTAATTATACTTCTTACTTCCTCTACATTTTACAACTAGTCCACAACACCCTTCCCCTCTGCCAACCATCAGCTTATTCTCTATCTATAAGACTGTTTCTGTTTGTTTGTTCATACTGTTCTTTAGGTTCCACATATGGGTGGAATCACATAGTTTTTGCCTTTCTCTGTCTGACTTATTTCATAATACACTCTAAATCCATCCAGGTTGACAAGAATGGTATGATTTCATTCTTTTCTATGGTTGAGTAATAGTCCATTGCATATATGTATATACCACCTCTTCTTTATTCAATTGTCTATTGATGGGTGCTTAGGTTGCTTCCATATCTTGACTATCATAAATAATGCTGCAATGAACATAGGAATGCATATTTCTTTTCAAATAAGTGCTTTGGATTTTTTTGATAAATACCCAGAAGCAGAATTCCTTGGTAATATGGTAATTCTATTTTTAATTTTTTTTGAGAAAACTCCATACTGTTTTTCATAGTGGCTGCACCAATTTGCAATCCCACCAATAACGCACCAGGTTCCCCTTTTCCCACATCCTCACTAATTCTTGTTTGTTGGTTGGTTTATTGGTGATAGCCATTCTAATAGGTGTGAAGTGGTATCTCATTATGGTTTTAATTTATATTTCTCTGATGATTAATGATGTTGAGCATCTTTTCATATGTCTATCAGTCATCTGTATGTCCTCTTTGGCAAAATGTCTCTTCAGGTCCTCAGCCCACTTTTTAGTTGAGTTCTTTCATTTCTTTGGTGTCAAGTTGTAGGTTCTTTATAAATTTTGGATTTTAACCCCTTATCACATATATCATTAGTGAATATCTTCTGTTAATTTTAGGCTGTATTTTCATTTTGTTGATGGTTTCAACAAAACTAAAAAGGTTTTTTTTTTCACTTAAAGGTGAGATCATATGGTATTTGTCTTTCACCTCCTGACTTAGCATAATGTTTTCCAGTTCCATCCATGCTGTCACAAAGGGTAGGAATTCCTTCTTTCTTTCTGCTGCAAAGCAAACAAGCAAGCAAAATATAACTACAGACATTGAAATTAAGAACAAACTGACAGTAACCAGAGGGGAGGTGGGAGGGGATAATGGGGGAAAAGGGGAAGGGGTTTTCAGCAACAGCTACACAGGACACATGGATATAACCAAGAGAGGGGATAGGATCAGGGGAGGGAGGTGGGGATGGCTGGAGTCGGGGGGAGTCATGGGCAAAAATGCAGACAACTGTACTTGAATACCAATAAAATAAAAAAAAATTAAGTTTTTTTCAAAAGTTTTTTCTATTCAATTTTTTTTATTTGATATAGTCTCATTTCTTTATTTTTTTCTTATGTTTTCCTTGCCTGAGGACATACATCAACAAAACTTACTAAGAGTAGTGTCAGAGAGTTTACTTCCCATATTTTCTTTAAGGAGTTTCATGGTTTGGGGTGTTACATTTAAGTTTTTAATCTGTTTTAAGTTTATTCATATATTGGTATAAGAAGTGATCTGGTTTCATTTTTTTTACATGTATCTGTCCAGTTTTCCTAACACCATTTATTGAATAGGCTGCCTTTACTGCATTATATTAACTTCCTTTGTAATAGATTTATTGACCATATAGGCATGGGTTTATTTCTGGGCTCTCTAGTCTGTTCCACTTCTATATTGTCTTTTTTTAATGTTAGTATCATTCTGTTTTGATTAGTATAGACTGTAGTATACAGGATTTAACAGAAGTTGTGCCTGCTTGGGTGGTTGGTAGGGTGATGACATGGATGTAATAAGTTATGGTTTTAATTTGAATATTTCACCTAAAATGTCATACAGTGTGCTTGAGTGTGATATTGTTATATTACAGATTTCATGCTTATGATTTTGTAATTAAAAAGGGGCATTATTTGTGCTGGAACCTATAGTTTGATATCAGGTAACATGACTCCTCCAACTTGTTTTCTTTCTCTTGATTGCTCTGGCTATTTGAGGTCTCATGAGGTTCCATATAAATTTTAGGATTATTTGTTCTAGTTCTGTGAAAATGCCATTGGTATTTTGATAAGTATTGCATTGAATCTATAGATTGCTTTGGGTGTTATGAACATTTTAACAATGTTAATTCTTCCTATCCATAGCATGGTATGTGCTTCCATTTATCTGTATCTTTTTCAATCTCTTTCTTCAAGACCTTATAACTTTTTGAGTACAAGTGTTTTACATCCTTGGCTAAATTTATTCCTAGGTGTTTTATTTTTTGATGTGACCATATAAAAATGTAAGTAATTTCTAAATATTAATTTTGTATCCTGCTACAATGCTGATTTTTTTAATCAGCTCTAGTAGTTTTTGGTGAAATCTTTAGGGTTCTTTTTATATAGTATTTTATCGTTTGTGAATAATGACAATTTTGCTTCTTTCTTTTTAATTTGGATGCCATTTACTTCTTGTCTGATTGCTGTGGCTAAGACTTCTAGTACTATGTTGGGAAAGATTAGTAAAAGTGGACATTCCTGTCTTGTTCCTGATCTTAAGGAAAAGGCTTTTAGCTTTTCACTCCTGAGTATGATGTTTGCTGTTAATTTTTCATACATGGCCTTTATTATGTTGAAGTATGTTCCCTCTAATACCAATATGCTGAGAGTTTTTATCATACATAGGTGCTGGACTTTGTCAAATGCTTTTTCTGCATCTGTAGATATGATCATATAAGTTTTATTCTTCACTTTTTTTTGTGGTATATCATGTTAAATCATTTGTGGATATTGAACCAAACTTGCATCTGAGGAATAAATTACACATGATCATGATGTATGATCTTTTAAATATATTGATCAATTCAATTACTAATTTTTGTTGAGTATTTTCACATGTATGTTCATCAAGGATATTGGCCTTTAATTATTTAATTAATTAATTAATTAATTAATCTCTCTCATTTCTTTCTTTGTTTCCCTCTGTCTCTCTTTCTGCCTCTCTCTTTCTTTTTCTTTCTTCTTTCTCTCTCTCTCTGCCTCTCTTTCTCTCTTTTCTTTCTTTTATTTTTGTGTGTGTTTGTTTCTTTGCTTCTTTCTTTCTCTTTCTTTTGGTAGTGTCTTTGTCTGGTTTGGAATTAGGGTAATGCTGGCCTTGTAAAAAGAGCTGGAGAGCCTTCCTTCCTCTTGAATTCTTTTGGACAATATGAGGACAGGTATTAATTCTCTTTTGACTATTTTGTAAAATTTACCTGTGAAGCCATCAGGTGTAAGACTTTTGTTTTTGGGGAGGTTTTTGATTACTAATTTGATTTTGTTAGTAGTTTGGTCTGTTCAGATTCTCTGTTTTTACTTGACTCAGTTTTGGAAGATTGTGTTTCTAGGAATTTATTCATTTTTTCCAGAATTTCCAATTTGCTGGCAGATTATTGTTCATACTATTTTTAAAAAATAATCCTCTGTATTTCTGTAGAGTCAGTTGTCACTTCTCTTGTTTCCTTTATTGATTTTAATTATGTGGGTTTTCTCTCTCCCTTTCCTAGATGAGTCTGGCTAAAGGATTATTAATTTTGTTTATCTTTTCAAAGAAGAAAATCTTGGTTTCATTGATCTTTTGTTTTAGACTATTTTGTTTATTTCCACTCTGATCTTTATTATTTCCTTCCCTCTTGTCACTTTGGTCTTTGTTGTTTTTTTTCTAGTTCCTTTATGTGTGAGGATAGATTATTTATTTGAAAATTTTTTTTTTGTTTCTTGAGGTTGACCTGTATTGCTATGAAATATCATAGGCATGCTTTTGTTGTGTCACATAGATTTTGGGTTGTTATGTTTCCATTTTCATTCATGTCAAGGTATCTTTAGATTTCTTTTTTGATGTCACTGTTGACCCATTCATTGTTTAGTAACATGTTATTTAGCCATGCGTTAATGTGTTTTTCAGTTTTTTCTTCATTTCAAGGTTAATACCACTGTAGTTAGAGATGTCTGATATGATTTTAATCTTCTTAAATTTATTGAGACTTGTTTTGTGGCCTAATATGTGCTTTGTACTGAAAAATGTTCCATGTGTATTTGAAAAGAATGTATATTCTGCTGCTTTTGGTGAAATGCTTAAAAAGTATTAATTAAATCCATCTGGTCTAATATGTCATTTAATGCTGCACTTTTCTTGTTGATTTTCTGTCTGAAAGATCTATCTGTTGATTTCAATGATATCTTAAAATCCCGTACTATGACTGTATTACTGTTGATCTCTCCCTTTAGGTTCATCAAGATTTGCTTTACATATTTAGGTGTTCCTAATTTGGGTGTGTCCATGTTTACAAGGGCTATATCCTCTTATTAGATTGATCCCTTTATCATTATATAGTATCCTTCTTTGTCTCTTGTTATAGTCTTTGTTTTATAATCTATTTTGTCTGATGTAAGTATCGATACTCCAACTTTTGCATTTGTTGTTCTTATTTTTATAAAACAATTTTTCCTAACCCTTTTCTTCAATCTATGTGTGTTTTTCCATTTTAAGTGGGTCTCTGGTAGACAGCATACAGATGGGTGGAGTTTTCTTACCCATCTGCCTCCCTTTGTCTTTTAATCAGAGCATTTATCAATTTATATTTCAAGTGATTATTGATAGATACATAGTCATTGCTATTTTATTATTCATATTTATGTTTCTTTTCTTCCTAAAGAAGTCTCTCTAACATTTCATGTAATACTGGCTTGATGGTGATGAATTTCATTAGCTTTTTATTGTCTTGGATGTGCGTGTTTGTTTCTAAGTGTGGTATATTCATTTGGTGTGTGCTGTGTGGAGCTCACAATCTAAAGTAGATTTACCTCTTAAAATTGACTCAAGCTTAGAAAAAGTCCTTAGACATTAGGTGTGTGGCTCTGGAGCCAGACATCTTAGCAATAAATTCTAGCTCTGAAACTTAACTGTTTATATAAATTAGGAAAAATTGTTTCACCTATTTGTCTGAGTTTCCTTATCTGTGAGAAGGTGATTTTAATAACTTCTTTTTAAAAAATCAGTATTTTTATTGTTGTTCAAGTACAGTTTTCTGCCTTTTTCCCCAACCCCTAACCACCACCCCAGCCCTCCTTACCTCCTTCCCCTGTTTCCACCCTTACCCTGTTGTTGTCCATGTGTCCTTTATAATTGTTAATGCAAACCCTTCACCCTTTTCTCCTATAATCCCTTCCCCTCTCCCCTCTGGTCACTGTCAGCCTGTTCTCAATTTCAGTGTCTTTGGTTATACTTTGTGTGCTTGTTCATTTTGTTGATTAGGTTCCTGTTAAAGGTGAGATCATATGGTATTAACTTCTACTTCATGAATTTGTTAGGAGTATTAACTACGATAACATGAATAATGCTCACAGAACTTTGCCCTCTCACATTTTATACATACCAAAAGCTATCATCATCATCATAATCACCATCATTTTGTTAATCACTGTCTGGGTGCATGCTGTGTCAATCAACATATTTTTTTTGTCATGCATAAAGCCAGCATTGATTAGGACATTAGAGTTTATAAATAGTTTCTCCATGCCACTTAGGCCATCAACATAAAACCTGAGCATGCAGACAGACATGGTTAGGATACATCACCCTCCAGAGGTCTGGCCCTATGTTGCCTGAGCATGACTCTTGTCTTTCTGCTCAGGCTACTACAAAGGATTTAGTTATAAGGGAGTGGTTCAGGATATCAATTCCTTGGCTCACACAGGTAAGTCTTACTTAGCACTAGAGCACTGATTCTTAAAGTAAGTGGCCTGAGAGATCCATGGTCCATGACTCTACAAATGTGGTACACAATCACCAATCAACCTGATTTAGCTCTGGGTGCTAAGTTGGAAACACATTTGAATCCACACAGGATTGGTTTGCTTGCCTTGACTGTGTGAACTCAGTGACTGGAGTTCAATTCAATAAGAAAATTTTCATTAGGCAAATGATTGGCTTTCTAGGTCTTCTGTTATCAGGGACGGATAGGGAGAAAACATGACTGGGATCTAGAGTAGAAAGACAAGGCAAATCAAAACCATGCATCTGCCCCACATTGGAAAGTTATAGAAATAACTGTGATCATTTCTTTCCTGGTTTATTTTGATTTATCTGTCTATAATCTAGTTTGTGTTTAACACTTCCTTTAAAGTGTTCAATATTTTTAGAATCACCCCGAGCTTCATACTAAGTGTTATTGTACTTCTGTTCTGCAGAACCAGCACTAAATATGTTCAAGGATTTTGTTTATACTCATCACATTCTTTTTTTGTAATGTATGTCATTAAACAATAGTCTTTAAAAAATAAGGAAAGCACATTTCATTATTTATTATGCCTAGTAATCCACAAAACAGTGACATAAAACAAAAAAAATGTGTTAATCCACTTCCAAATAAAGCTATTCATATGGAAAAGAGCAACAATTAAACAAATTTGAAAGGGAAATGACCAATTGAGAGAAAAATTACTACACATACTCTAGGAGTAAGATTAAAACAGTTTATACACAACAAAATAATAAGAAAAATCCCAACAGAAATAAGAAAATAGACAGGCAATACAAAAATATTAGTTTTATATATGACCAATAAATACATGAAAAACTAGAAAAAGACTTTTATTTTACCTTCTCAAATATGCACATTCATATCAAATGGGTAAAATATTTTTAGTTTTATAAACTGATGTCAGTGTGGAAGTGGAAAGACACTGTGGCTAGAATGTACATAGGTATTGTCTTTTTCCTCTGTGAAAGACAAATTGTACACCCATTTATTCAGATTATATTTACTGATGAGTAAAATGTGCAATGTACATACATTTTAACCAAGCCATTTCAATTTTGGAGCTTTTATTCTGTGGATATTATCACAAAAGTATGCAAATTTGAAAATGCAAGCATGGTAACTATGATATTTATTTTAAATGTTTGTGGTTCTACATTTACACATAAAATTATTTCTATTGACTGGAGCTATTCTATTATTTATTCAGTGAAGCTGCTATATTATAAGACACATATAAAACAACAATCAGCTCTGGCTGGTATGTCTCAGTGGATTAAGTGCTGGAGTGTGATCTGAAGGATTGCCAGCTTGATTCCCAGTAAGGGCACATGCCTGGGTTGAGGGGTAATGCCCCCAGTATGGGACACATGAGAAGAAACCACACATTGATGCTTCTCTCCCTCTCTTTCTACCTCCCTTCCACCCTGCTTAAAAATAAATAAATAAAATCATTAAAAACAGCAACCAAAAATTAATTAAAAAATAACCATATTTTTGCAACAAAAACATATCTTTCTAAGGTTAAACGTCTCAAAAGATGTACAAATGAGGAAGATTAGAAAACTCTATTGAAAGACATTAAAGCCTACCATAATATCTGGAAAGATAATGTCACAGCTAAGGATAAAAACATTGCTTTAAAGATGTCAGTTTTTTTCAAGTCAATCTCTGGATTTCATGTAATCCCAATAAAATTACAACAAGGATTTTAACAGAACAACCTGAGTCTATGACTTAAACATTAAACAACATAAGGCCAAGAATACACGGTATAATCATGAAGAAGAACAAAACATGGGACTTGTCTCACAAAATACACAGGGATATAAAGTAGTTGACATTAATAGTGTGGGCTATTCATGAAAGAATGATGGAACAGGGAATAAGAAGTAGAAATAAATTCACACACATATAAGCACTTGAGGTGCGTCAGAGGCAGGATTACAGAATAGTAGGGTAGGGGGAAGCAATTCAATGAAGGATGCTGTGCCAACTGTTACTCCATTTGGGCAATAAACAAATACTGCTATCTCATACCATACACAAATATCAATTCCATGATGCAAGACCGAAGTTGGAAACCAAACATTAAACAATTATTAAACATTTCAAATGTCATTTAGTAGAATAACTTTATGGGCCATTGGTGGGGAAGGATTTCCTAAGTAATACAAATGTGTGGACATCACAGACAAATGCAACATAAACAAACAAAAAATAATGAGCTTGGTTACACTAAAATTAAATACACTTTCATCAAACAACATCACAAATAGTAAAAAAACTACAACACATATTATGAGAAGATATTTGTAACAGATATTATTGGCAACAAAATTGGATGTAAAATAAAGAACCCTACAAACCACTGAGAAGAAAACAATGAAGGAAAAAATCAGCAAAAGATATGAAGCATTGATTCCCAGAAGAGAAATCCTAAGTAACCAGTAAGTTCATAAAAAGTTTTTTGATGATGCAAGGACTCAGAGAAAAACAAGACAAAGCCACAATGGGATAAAATTTCATAGTATCAAGGATTAAAAATCCTGACTGTATTTATAGTTGGCATCAAAGTTAAATAACAGAAATTCCCATTCTCTCTGGTGGGAGTATGCATTTGCACAACAACTTTGAGGAGCAGTTTGGCAATATAGTCAGGGTAAACACAGACGTCCTCAAAGGCCCGCCCACCAATTCCACTCCTGAGTCTGTTATGGATACAGAGGAAGTGTGTGTGAGAATGTCATTATTTATACAGTACAAACTGGAAATAAGTCACTATCCAGCTGCAGGTGAATGCATAGTACAGTGTGAGTATACTCACATCAAAATAATATACAGTAGTGAAAATATGTAAAATGACATGAAATAAAATAAAGTGAGCTATATCAGAAAAATATAGCAAAGATGTGGGGTATATTTTCACTTTAACAAATTTAAAATATGTTTTCACCAATACCTAAATAAAGTATCAATAAAATACAGTTAAATATAAATAAATTAAATACTTAAATATAAATATTTAAGTACAAATGAAAGATATTTTAAAATTAATCCTAAGTAAATTATGAGTTAAAAAATAAATAAATACAATAAAGAATATAAACACCACATAAAGAAAAAATAAGAAATATATAATAGTAAACACCTTGGAATAAAAGAGATAATGAAGAGGTGGTTATGATTATATTTACAACATTTTATTTCTTAATTTGAGTAGAGGGTATATACTGGGATGTTCATTATACCATTATTCTCAGCAGGTATTTGTATACAATACATCATTTAAAGTTAAACACAGGTAAATCTTATACATGCATATAAAATAAGATATTAGCCCATCATATTTTATATATTAATAAATACTTTATATATTAAAACATTTTCAAAATTTGTCTTTTCATTTTATCTCATTTTATATGTATATATCTATTTTTCTTTATGATCGCCAATTCTTTTTACAGTTACACTATTTTTTTATTCTACTCAATTATGGAACTGCTTCTATCCATGAAATTAATCTTGGCATGTGATATTAAGTTAGGGTTTACATTTTCTTTTTAATTAACAAAACACCCTAACTCTAGATCTTAAAGGACCATCTTTTTACAATGATGATTGATTGACACCTGCTTTACACATTTTAAATCCTTAGGTAACTTCTATTACATTCAGTTAGTTACCTGATTTGCACCAGCCTCAAGGTTTGCGGATTCATTGTGTGAGTGTTACAGGCTGAAAGACAACTTCTGGGACCTGTGGTGGATGGGGAAAACAACCCAGATTCCTGGAAAACACAGGGAATTAAGGGAATTTCCTAGGAAAAGATCCTGGGATTCTGTTCTCCTTATTCTTTCCTGCTAGATGCCTCCCAGATGTGGGGGATGTGGAGAAGTAGGACCCAACCCTTGCCTCAGGGAGCGGGATGGAAATCTAACCAGCTTTGTCACCTAAGGTGGTTTCTAGGTTCCTCTGTAAATGTGGGTTCCAATGAGGTAGGAATGCATTCTGTGCCCGGATATGAGTCACACTCCAAAGAACAAGTGGCCTGGAGCTGATTTGCCCCTGGTCTGACAGAGGATTCTGAAACCAGGCCTGACTTGGAGTGATCCACCCTGGGACAAGAGGCAATCATGTCACAGGGGAAAAGAAGACTCTGACATGCACACCAGAGGAGTTGTTAGAAACTTGATTCCTTCTGTTACACAATTGTACCCAATATCAGTAGAAAATTGTGCACGCTTGTGAGACTGTACCCCCTTCCCCTAATCGTCATGCCAGGGTCAGAAAAATACATTCAGAAAACTAGAAGAGAGACAAATATCAGGCAGAAAACAAGGTAGAGACCAGGTTCCCTTTCTCTCGCTGTAACTGGCCAGCCCACCACACTGACAATTAGGCCATCAAACAAGTGGTATTGTGACTGTTTCTCAGGCCAAATATTCTGGTTTCCAAAATGAGACCCGATTTCTGATTTAAAATGACAAATTGCTTTCTATTACTTGGAAAGAGCCATAAAGTCACTAGGTGTTCCCAAGTGTCTATCTAGGAATCAGAAGACCATTGTACTGAGTAAAAATTTAAGAATAGTAGTATATAATAAAAAGGTATACTTTTATTTTATCCTACAAGCGAAGTTTGCTCAACATGAGGGTTATAAACAGATTATGTAACATCTGTGAGGAAACACTTAGATGGCTAGATAGATAAGGCTACACAGAAGGCTGAGATTCAAGGTGGGCCTTCAGGCAGGCATAGAACTGCAAAATGTCCAGATGACAAAGAAGAAATTGAAGTGAACATGAGATTGAGGAGAGAGCAAGAAAGGGGACCAAAATAGCTGTAGCACAAACAGTACTCATAAAATAATAATAGAAAATACCCCTTACTGAAGACAAAATATTCTGGATGCTGAGTTATAGATAGTAAATTCTGCTACCCCACATAAAAGGTCATCAGGATGTACAGGTCTCAGCTATATGTAAATAAAGATGAATTGTTCATTGTGGCAGGGCAGCGGTTTCATGCAGCAGTATGAATGCTGACCATAGAAATTAAGTTAGGACCACTTTCTGCCAGGTCTCCCAGGTAGTGCTTAGGAAGAATGTGCTGTAGTCAGTAGAAACTCAGTTTGACAGAAGTAGAGTGACAAGTTCATAAATGAGAAATGGGAAGTATATGTTGGGAAAAAAAGTATAAAGAATTTATCAGAGCTGGAAAAGGGAGGAATAGGCAGGGTTTTCAGAGAGTTCAGTACAAGAGCAAATTTTACAGCCTAAGCTGCCTGGAACTACACTGGTTACAGAGGGGTGGGTAGAAAATATGTATTGTCAAAGACGTTTTGTTTTATTTATTTATTTATTTTTTCTATCTTTCTCATGAGCATGAGTGTGTGTGTGTGCAGAAGGAACAGAGTGTACAGGGGGGTAGGTCAGCTGTAATAGGATGTGGACACAGAGTGAGAGGAAGACCCAGGAGTGGGGAGGGGCCCTGAAAGTGACCAGAAACCTAGGACTTCCAATTTGAGGCTTGTATAGCACTGCTTGGCCCCCATGAACAGTACAAAACAGAGTTGGGAGCTTTAGTCTCTTCCACACACTCATGCCCAAGGGCCCCAATTAAGGCCAGAGTGCCCCTGTGCCTCTGAAGTCCAAGGCTACCACCTACAGAGGACAGGGTAGAAGAGAACAATGGCAACCCCCAAAGAAAAAGGTCCTTCTAGAACAAATCACTGAGCAGATTCCTTCTTTTATTGTTTTACATCAGTCAGAAAGCATGTTGTAAGAGGTCCAGATAGAAAGAGGCTTATGGGGATGCGAGGTTAGCACAGAGATGGAGTCCAAGGCCAGGGAATGGGGATTCAGGGGAGGACTGGAGTTTCTGGAGGCCAAGGAGGACACTGTTTCCACAAGTCCAGAGTCTCCTCTACCACCTTTCAGACTCTGAAGTAAGCTGGGAGGGGAAAGATGATATCCTTGGCAATTTGCAGCCCCCAATGAACTCTGCTCTTCTTGGCTCAGGGTCCACTTCAGCAGCAGCCTCCAGAGGACTGACCACTGCCCCCTCCACAGCAGCTGGAGCTCCCTCCACAGCAGCTGGAGCTCTCTTCACAGCAGCTGGAGCCCCCAGAGGGCTGGCTGCAGCAGTCAGACCTCCTGTGTCTGAGGTGAAAGGGACCTGCGGGGGCTTGTGGTGGCTCAGGCAGCAGCCACCACCCCCCAGAGCTGTGGCCACAGCAGCCACCACCTCCAGAGCTGCAGCAGCTCCCACACCCAGAGCTGACACTGCAGCAGGAAGAGACTGGAGGGCACTTGGGGGGGACACTTTGGGGGGGGGGCATTTTGGGGGTGGGGCACTTGGGAGGGCACTTGGGGGGTGCACTTGGGAGGGGGCTGGCACTGCTGCTGGTTCTGCTGGCAGGACATCTTGGTGGGAACTTCAGGAGCTGAGGGAGAGACAGACAGCAGGTCAGCTCCATGGCTGAGGCCACCCCTACCCTACCTATCCTTTCTGCATCATTGCTACTAGATACACTTCAAAACCCTGCTTTAGATGACTCTGAGAAATCAAATCCCTTCCACTTTTATCATTTCTGACACCTCACAGTATCTCCTTCACCCCTCAGACAAAACTTTTAAAGGAAGAAGGGATCATCATCTGCTTTATCAGTTGGAAAATTGAGACCAAATGGTGTTAATAAATTGAAAAACCACTTTTTTCACTTCTCCCATCCAACTACTGCAATTGCTCTACAGAGACTAACTTAGAACTGAAATATGTCCTTTCATGACAGAAAACGTCCTGTGGAATATCATTGTATATAGTTTCAAATTTTAGACACTTGGAAGAACAGAGTGGGAAGAGACCTTGGCCATTTCCTGGCTGGCTCATTCACTCCACAGGAAGCTGATAGGCCCCTCTCTCATGGGGGTGGGGTGTGCTGATCTCCTCAGATACACCACCTCTTGACCAGTAGCTTGGCCAAAAGATTATTCGACTTCTTGTGTTTTTGCAAACCCAGAGATTTAAAATGCATTGTCAGGCCCTGTCCTATACCCATGTGTGCGACAATGGCCCCATTGTCTCTGATCTGCTGCTTGTTTTGGTAGTTGCTGCCCCAAATCATACCTTCCAGAGGATACAGTGGCATCTTAAGGTTAAGGCCTTTCTGAAACCTCTTTGGGACACCAGAGCACCCGGGTGGTCTCCTTCCTCATTCTGGGAGTATCTCACACAGTTGCAGACCAGCTGGCCCCCTCAGAGCACATGGAGCCTTCACTACAATCTGTTGCTCCTGCAGCCTTCCTGCCTTCTCCTGGTTCCTGGCTCCACCCTTCAAGGTCTGGTCTCTCTCTAATAATATAAACCCCAGGCTCACAGGGCTAGCCTGCCCTCCCCCTTTGTTCTGAGCTCCCCTCTGTGGAAGGCCCTACTCCATTCCCAGTGGACACTTACCAGGTACACAAGCAGCACAGGGTCTGTCACCACCTCAGGATGGAGTGGATGGAGGTGCTCTAGCCCAGGTGCCCTTTTATGCTGGGCTTGGTCCCTGCCCCCAACAGGTGAGACAGGGCCTGGGCATGAGAGGACTGCCTCCTGCCACCCACCTGGTCCTGTGACAGGTGATGACTAGCACCTCCTCCCTGCCTCCCGCCATGGGGGCTCAGGACATCCCCAACATGAAGACCTCGTTCTCCCTCATAGCTACCTGGCTCTCACAGCTCCTTCTTGGAGTCTAACCTCCCAAACCCTTCTGTCTTGTGTCCCTGATGGGCTGCCTAGAACTAAGACTCACAGAAGCTCTGACTGCCTCGCTTGTGTCCCCAGCCACCCTGGATGATCCCGTGTGTGCATTTGTGTGCATGTGTGTGTCTGCACCATCACAGTTAAAAGCCTGGATGGGAAGTGAGATACACCTGGAATGGCATCCAGGTCCTGCTACTACTACCTCCGTGATCTGGTGAAAATCACCTCACTTTTCTCCTTCTCAGGTTCCTCAACTTTAAAAGAAATGGTACAAATTACTCTCAACAGTGCTGTAAGGGCCAGCAGAATTATGGAGGGAAAATGCCTGGAAAACATCCTGTAACTCCCATGGACCCCTATAAGTGAACTATCCATCTATGCTAAAAAAGGGGATGCATTTTCAAATTCATAGCTGTTTTCCAGGAGAGGTGCATCTGATGTATAAACAGCCATTTTTCAACTGAGTTCTTTTGTGTATTTTGAGTTCTTTTCCTATAACATTTCCCTGCAGAGGAAGTAGAGAGAAAACTGGCATTGCCTGGCATGGTAGAAAGACAATTCATCTCCCCAGGCTCTTATACAGAAGAGGAGGATGAGCCCATGGATGAGGAAGCAGAAAGGAGAAGAAAAACTGAGAGGGTGAGGCCTGGAGCACGTGTGGGGGGGAGGACCCTGTGCAAGGGATCCCCTGACCCCAAGTGAAGGAGAAGGAAGACTTTCAGAACTGGAGTGTTTGGGATTCAGCAGTATTGTCTGGTTGTCATTGCTTTGTTCCTACATGGACACAAGAGATACACAAGGCTTCTTGTTTTGTTTTGTTTTTTAATTTTTTTTATTTGTATTTGAACATTGTTAGGGCATTAAACTAAACACTAAGGTTGATTCAGTCTGGGGCAGGTGTTTCCTCCATGTTTGGGGGGCAAGATCACAAAAAACACTAACCCAATGACCAGATCAGCGATTTTCAACCACTGTGCCACAAGAATTTTTAAAACATGCAGTACCTGACTATTTAGTCAGGGGCACTCACTTCTTTTCCCTTAGATTGTCAAATAACAAAATGACAACAGCCAACAGAACAATAGCCATCAGATGTGAATGCATCAAAATGATACAATTTTTTTTCTCAGATCAGAAAATAAATTAATATATTTTTGGTATGCCAGAGAATTTTAGGAATTCGCTTATGTGTGCCATGAGGTGAGAAATGTTGAAATTGCTATATCTTAGATGAAGAAAACTTAGACCTGAAGGTAGTTATAAGGAGAAAGTCTTTTCTTCAGAAGTGTCCAGAATAGTTTTATGGACTCTGGAATGGGATATAGACTGATTCAAAATATCTCTAGGTCATAAAGGGCTAGGAGAATGAATATCTTGTGAGTGGATGTTTGCATGTGCATATGGGTGACCGATAATATTTGAAAGTTTATGAATGTGTATGAGTGTGTATGAACATAGAGCTATAGAGATACAAATACAGACACAGATACATAGACAGAATCCACCCTCTAATGTTATTCTCAGCATCAGATGCCT